>NW_023597010.1:66629-85679 GCF_011947565.3 Pollicipes pollicipes
GATTAAGCTTTGATTTGAAATAAAGACAGTGCCTGAGCGGGCTGGGCCGGAGGACGCAAGTCTGTCTGCCTTTATGCTTACGGGACGTAAAAAAAACCGAAATGCGACGCAAAACTTAGCATGTTTTCATGCATCCTTTTGTACCCGGATACATTTGTAATTTCCAAGCAGGTCATTGCGTGGGGTGGGGTGGATCTGCGGTAAATGTCTAAAATTTGAACCCACATATTTTCTTTGCATGTAGACAGATGTGGAAAATATGATAGAAGTGGTAGGCTACATGTGCAGCTATCGGTTCGCTTTAGTCTTTCAGCATTCTATGGTTTTAAATATTAAAGCACAAGTACTTTCAGCGATATTCCGGCGGTGGTTGGCTAGAATAGTGGAAACCGGGAACGGGGAGCCGGAAACCAGATACAGAAACTTCAAAAGTTATTGCCCCTGAGTGACCGGGCTCGCTTTTTCTGCATCATCGTCAATCAAACATATGCGTAACACGTTTATGTCTTTCGACTTCTGGAGCTTCCTAACTGGATTCATTTTAGTAGTTGAATAGAATGATTGAGAAACGAGCTCTTAGTTCACTATATCAAGGTAAAATGTACTTTTTTGAGTTATAACACTTGACTTATCCAATGGCAATGACCTGACCTGCAATGACGGTTAAATTTGCGCACAAGATGGAAAATATGTTCAACGAAATTTTGAGGCGTAGAAAAGGATGGGGCCAAGGGGATCATGGCACCCTGAGCCGAAGGGCTTACGCTGGGCACTATGCGATTTCGCAGGAAGTCGGTCCAAATTCGCAGGTTTTTGTAGGACATTTGGCATTTGGCCCGGCGGGAACTATTTTGCATACGTGCCTGAGAAAATTGTGATAAAAATTTCGTGCACATTGCTAGATTTCATTTTCTCGGTGGAATGGAAAATCTTTAAGTAGTCACAAACATCCCCCACCAGTCGGGAACGTTTTTTTACCCCGTACTACACATGAAAGCAACAAACCTAACATGCCTTTGGTCCTGAGTCAATTATGTGACCCCCTTTCATTCATTTCCTTCCACTTTCCAAGCTCGTTGCATTGCTGTCCCTGGATGCGCAGAAGCAGCATATACCAGTCTCACGGAGATACCCAGGATAAGCGCCACCAAACGGACAAAGGGGCAACAGCCCTGTTGTCATTTGCCAAGGGGACAAATACATTTCCTCTTCCCGTCCGTTCTCCGAATATGAGGCACAGCGCGCAGGAACTCCTCCCTGAAGTCGTCAAACCTGGTCGTCTCATCATGACCCTGCCCGCAAGTTCAACCACAGCTGAATGCAGTTTCAGCCCGCGGCGAGGGCCGTGAAAACTTGCTTCGCTTAAGGACGGTGCAGAGGGGGATTAACGCAGCAGCAGCGTGTCACGTGCATCGCGTTCGTCTGGATCGACTGAATCCAGCTGATGCCGCAGTTGCTTTTGTGAGTTCAGACGCATCGCGTCGGAGAACGTTTGACTGCGCTTAGGGATAAGCCATACATCAAATATAGCCCTGTCAAGCTTTTGTAACTGTACATGCGCACGTTTATACGCTGATACATTACCTGGCACGCTAGTCGAGATGATAATATTCACTGTGCTGACCGCTGAGAAGAAGCTACGAAAGTGCGACGTGATTCTGTTTCGCTGGCACGGAAAAGCGGAAGTCCTTTCACATTCAGAGGGAAAGGCGGTGACAGTCAGTAATATCATTTTGGCAGTCAACACACACAGGCGTTAAATTTTCGGAAAATAGTGTAGGTCTCAGCCCTTGTCCCATGCCGTTACATCTTCCGCGTGTGTTGCGGTGCTACAAAGTACGGCACATAAATGACTTGCATAGCACTGATCATTCACTAAAACGCCAGTTATCCAAGCATGGTTTCCCGCCTTTTTATTCAAGTGTCATGACATTTTTACGACCTCGTCCCCATATCAAAAAGTTGGTGCCTCCGCTCCTGCCCTTTGTCAACCATTCCTCCTCCGTCCGTCGCCAGAGCTCAGGCTGCGCCTCTGCAGTGTACGTTAATCAGAACATTTATCTGAGAGAAACAACACCACATTGTCAACTGCCCCGCAATTTCGAGAAAAGAGAAGCACAAATGCGGAGAGGATCCGTCCGTTGGTGATTTTTTTCCGCGGAAGGGTGAGTCATTTCTCTCTGTTCAGTCCCTCCTCCTAACCCATTTTGCGAGACTAAGCCGCGCTCGGTCATTTCCCAGTTTAAGACCCGGCGATGATTTTACGGATTTATTTGACCGACCGGACATGCTTGCGACTTCGTGCCTGCACGTGGTCTGTAATGAAACCGTAGCGTTGCAACCAGTAGTTTTAGGTTGCTTGCACCATGCCCGTGGTGTTTTTTTTAGGCATAGGCGTAGGACCGCCTCAAGAGGGGGGGGGGGGGCAAGCTCAGGGCGTACTTCAGGAACTTTTTCTGGAAGACAATCCCGATGACCGGGTGGGAGGGGGGTGGGGGTGGGGGTACAAATGGAGGTTATCGCCCTGCATTCAAATGTAATGACTGCCTTTCTAGCTATGCATCTAGAGCTGTTTATCACTGGTGCACACTCTTGCCTATTCGACTCATATACGTCATCCGGCAAATCAGGCCATCCAGATTCTCAAGATTATTTGTCCATTTCAACGCTGCCTTAACTGGGGAGCCGAAATCCCACCAGCGGGTACGCATTTTGGGTCATTGAGGAGGCATCTGTCTCCACAGGGTAAATGTCAAAATATGACCTGAGCATAGGCTAGTGAGAATTTTGAAAGTGGATCGATGGCTCACAGTGCAACAGATTTTGCATGCTCCTTCATTTTGCTGGCTGCTTTTCAAGAGATAAACCTTGTCGCGGCATTTTTAGGTGAAAACAAATTCGAGAGCTTGAAACTGCCAAAAACCATGTGAAAGAGCCATAGAACTGGAGATTCTCCTTCGAAAAACAAGCCACACAAGAATGAAGGCCCTTCTGTTATATTTCCCTTGTCTGAGACCTGCTCCCGTCCGCCGTCGGTAGTCACTGTCTTGGTCCGGCTGCCTCCGAATGACTGACCGCGAACTGATGGTATGGCTCCTTTGTTGCACATTTCTGAATCGACGTTGCTACTAATAGGGATGTAAAACATGTGCTGGACACCTGCAACAGTATCATTTTCCGAATTATCTTCGCTTACACCACAACATCCTAGAAAAATGCCTCCGTGAAGCTGCCTACCTTGGGTATGAATTGGCCCAACGGACAATTAATTGCCCGTCATTCAACGTAGATGACTTGATCTGCTTTTGTGTATAGGCAGGGGTTAGCCAGAGCCTTGCTAAGAGGAACACAGGGTTGACAAAAGCCCCTCTTATGATGATCCTCCTCCCCCCAAAAAATAATTATCGGGTAAAGTTCACTTGTTAAGAATAGAAACAGTTTTTTTCGTGTCATTGTTATTTTTACGTTGTAACCAGAACGGAAACCAGAAGCTACCGTGAGATGAATTCTGTTCACATTTTTAAGGTCAATAAGCTGCAGAAATCAGACGTGTAACGACCGCATGAAATAAGTCACCGGTGTCCTTAATTTACAATGGTTTAGTGGACTCTTTCTAAACCGACCGAATTCAGAAACTTTTTCATAATGTTTTATGTGCGTTCTACAAGCATTCAGCGCATGGCGAAAGTAGATTGTAGATCGATGCTTGATCGAATTTTGAGGGTGAAAATTTTGATTGTAGATCGAGTGGTCAAAATGTGTATTAACCTTGCCAGGCAATACTTGTCTGCAAATGTTAAATATTCAGTCAGAATCGATCAGTGATACATCCTATATAACCCGTTTTTAACGTGCGCGCTCGCAAATCTTAGCAACAAAAACCTCGACACCAGGTCCTGCAGTCTCCATAGTCCGCGGAACGCTAGTCCAGTGGTTAACTTTCCGCCGTGGCCTCTGGTGGACGAAAATGATAGCGGTTCTGAAACAATTACTTTTAAAAACTTGAACCGATTATTAATGCAATTTATGTGAAATAATTTCGAGCATGCGTACTCGCAAACCATAGGGCATCCACATCGAATGGGCCTCCACCAGTCACGTGGCCCCTCTATCCACTCCGGCCGTAGTAGTCGACATCACTGGCGCCGGGACACTTGCAGCAGCCGTTGTTACAGCGTCGCCGCTGGCCGCGGCGTTTTCGGGCATGATGGCCGAAATAGCTTGTAAGAGACCCTAGCGTGCATTCGCCTGGACTCGTCGAAAGACCGACTGGCACCTGCGGGCGTCGGGTCCCTGCCGCCGCCTCAGCGGCTGACCCTTGACCCCCAGCGAATCAAGAGACCCACGGTCACGTGACGCCCCTCGGTACTCAGTCAGATGCAGAGCTCGGCAGACAGCGAGGGCGAGGGCGCACACCCCGCACAACCACGCCACAGAGTGTTAGACGAAGCCATACATCCTCTGAGATGTTTTCTTAGGCAACTCAAATGTTGAATG
This sequence comes from Pollicipes pollicipes, assembly GCF_011947565.3. Lineage (NCBI taxonomy): Eukaryota > Metazoa > Arthropoda > Thecostraca > Pollicipedomorpha > Pollicipedidae > Pollicipes > Pollicipes pollicipes. The sequence continues at coordinate 71,127 of NW_023597010.1, forward strand.
AGCAAATTACGTTGATCTAAGGCCAGGTATAAAGGTCAGACCAAGGTCAAAACCATCCTGTTTTGTTACACTAGGGCTTGCTGTATGGGGTAGTTTCTAGCGTCCATTTCGAATTTATTGATAGCAGGAACCGCATCATACATCTTTCATAGATTTCTTAGAGGTCAGAATAGGTTATAAACCTAGAATAACCTATGTCAACATTTTGTTTTTAGGAACATGTTGTATAGCGTTATCTTTCTCGCTAATTCAAATGCAAAACTCAGAGCAGTCTTCTATGATTTTGGTCACTATGACATTCAAAAGGTCAAGCAAGGTCACTGTGCTGAACTGAACATGTGACTATTTGCTTAGAAATAGCTACCTAGGTTCTGGGAGCACTTAAGAGACCAACCTGGAATTTGACCTTGTTTGACCTTATTTGACAAGAAAGTCATGACCTAGGAACCTCAAACATTGACCTAAGTGGGTTCACGTATAGGTCAACATACCCTGTGAGTTTGTTGTCTCTAGCTTTCTTATTTCCCGAGATCTCAGCTGGGGTCAAATTGACCCCCACCCGAACGAAGGGCATTTAGCCGATCACCCGGGAGCGCGTTAGAATGTAAACAAAATTGATTTCGCGGTGCATTCTGGCTTCTGTTCTGATTACAACGTGAAAATAACAATGAAATGAAGAAAACCGGATCCCTTGTTAACAAGTAAGCTATATGCGGGGATATTTTTTGTGCGGGGGATCACCATAAAGGGTTTTTTTGTCAACCCTGTGTTCCTCTTGGCAAGGCTCTGGCTACCCCCTGCCTGCCCACAAAGGCAGATCAAGTCGACTGCGTTGAATGACGGGCAATTAAATGTCCGTTGGGCCAATTCATAACAAAAGCAGGCAGTTTCCCGGCGACATTTTTCTGGGGTGGTGTGGTGTAAGGGAAGATTATTCGGAAAAAGGTACTGTTGCAGGTGTCCAACGCATGTTTTACATCCCAATTAGTAGCAATACCGATTCAGAAAAGTGCAACAAAGCAGCCATACCATCAGTTCGCCGTCAGCCACTCAGAGACAACCGGGCCAGGACAGTGGTCACCGACCGCGGACGGCGGGGGGGGGGGGGGCGGGGTTAAGGTGCATTGGCTTTGCTCTAAGTCAGGTGTTCTCAGGCTACGGAACGGTGACATCACTGGTGCCGAGACTTCAATGCGGCACGGCCGTCAGCCCGTGGGGCATGACGCTACAGGGCAGCCGGAGCATCGGAAGTCTTCGTACAGGTAATGAGCAAACTGCCATCGGGAGGGGCATATAATCAGGGAGAAGATTGCATGGGATTTAATGACGAGTATAATGATGTGCTTTATTAGCTCACATCTGGGGTTCCATGGCACGATTTCCAAATATAACGGCCGTCAATTTTTTTCTTAATGATTCTTGTTCCAGGTACGACAACGTAATCAAGGAATAGCCTTTTGATTTCTATTTTATTTTTGTGTACTAAATGGAGAAATTGCGTAGTCTAGAACAATCTTTTCCACTAAAAAGTATACAAATACCTACAAGTGAGCTTATTTCAACATAACTGATGTTCCATTCAATATTAAATGTAGAATATTCCCTCTAAACATAGCAACGCACATAAACGTCACAAGAATGCAACATATGGGGCTCGATACTCACGTTGATTAAGCTGACGGATAGGGACCGAGTACTGTCGGCCCGCGCACAGGTGCGACTACGGGCCCAGCACAGCCGGCCGTGCACATGGGTACAGACAGAGCACGCCAGAATGTGGAGGGGCACGGGCCGAACACAGAGCATCTGGCGGGCATTTGACGCATCTGAAGCAAAAAATTAATTGCAGCAGACAATAGATTCACCACGCCCACCACTTATCCGCACCACCGGTGGCAGCAAAGCCACAGGGTGAGAGGCCGTGTACGATCGAAGTGCATTGTAATGGCTTGCCGCTTTAGCGTGTCTCGTGCATTGTCACGTTCGTCGCTTATTTTTTTACGCATTTGCGCCACTGGCCGTGTACAACTGTCACTAACAGAGTGCTTTTATTGGAAGAAAAAAGGCCAATGCTCCTGTTTCCCTATTGCGAACAATTCTCGTGGCCACGCCTTCACTTTTTTGGCCATTGCAGTTAAATGGTTTGCCGCATTGGTTTGCAAAGCAAATCATCATGTTTGTGGTAGTTTTTACGTTCTAGCATCCACTAACGGCTTTTTATATTATCTGTACGAATATTTCGATGTGCCGGCTTCCCTTCAGCTTTACGTTCGGCGCCGTGGGGCCCGTCACACCTTGAAGTCCTCGCAGCAGTGACGTCATGGTAACGTTAGCGAGGATGGAGCGAGAATCACCGGACAGTGTTACTCCTATCGGCCTTGCCGGAGCCTCTTTTGGCGGTACTGTGTGTTTCGACGCGCCGGGGTGCGGGTGTGTCGGTCGGGTAGTGTGTGTGCCCCCGTTCAGTGCCTGCCTGGAGGTAGGCTCCGTTGGCTACCCAGAGACAACATGACATGTGCCATTTCAGAAATCCTGCCTTACATCAGAAAAGGCCACCCCGAATTTCATGGCTTGCCCCAACGGGTTACGGAATCCCGTGAAGATCTGCAGTGCATGGTTGTAGCTGGTGCAGCGATTGGGGAGTTGAGTCGGGGACATGTCCCCAATTTTTTTTTATGAAATGGGATTATATGTCCGTAGCTGTTGCTAGCAGATGAGAGGTTTCAAGTGTTTCTATTATTAGAAATGTCTGTTTTAGATCAGGTTATTCTTCAAAGTCTAGTTAGATTCCTCTGATCCAGATTATCCCCTCTGCCAAACTTAAAAACTCTACTCCAGTGTTTTCCACACTGGTGCATTGGTGCAGGTTTAATCCAGTAATGAATCCAGTTGGGTCTGGTAATGTCTAGCCCACATGGTCAGGTGTGTCCTAACCAGTTAGGGGCTCCGCCTCCAGGCCATTTAACTTTGGGAGAAAGGTGGGTCAGCTCCAGGGAGTTTAATTTATTTTGCATATATTTGGTAGATCTGGTTGCTCTCTGTTCAAAATTACACCTCTGCTGACAATGAAATAACATGTGCACATTGTGGTAGACTACTCATTGTTCTTTAGGTTGCAGGTCTTCATGTCTTCTTGTTCAGATCTGCTTCTCCAGGTGTTTTTCTTCAATTTTGGAAAAGACTGGTATATGTTGCATGCAGCTCTAGGGGATATGATTTCATAGAGATAATGTGTTTCACATTAAGTATCCACTTGACCTGGTTGGAACCAATATCAGCAAATAAATTAGGTTGGCTTCTTTGCTCTCAACTTACATAAGACAAGTGAAAAATGTTTCTATACATTTTGTCAGTATGTTAAGCTTTCTGACTCTTTCATACAGGAGCTTTGTTCACTTTTGCTCTGTGAGGGTCTGAGGGGACTTGAGAGCCCCTCCCCCTACAGTCTTGAAAACTAAGCAAACTACAAATAGCCATTTGTAATATCTTGTTAAACCATGTCATATAGGCATTTCTGTGAAAAGTGACAAAAGTGACCTTTACTGGTCAAACAGGTTCAAAGGAGTCAAATTAGCACATGATAAACCCCTCCTGTTATGAAAATGAGACATGGCACTGCAATACTAAATGTTAATCCTAAAAGGACCCTGAGAGCTTCCAGTCCATGCTTTGTTTTACTATTTGTTCTCTTAGTCTAGCTTCTGGTGCCCAAAGTGTTTGGAAGCACATAGGTGCTATCTACAATGTCAGCATTCTTTATGACCTTGCCTCAGTCATGTCCCAAGCAGGAATATCATCATGCTAGCAAATATGCATGGTAAGGCTGAGAACCCAGCAAGGTATAACACTGCCAAATCCCCCATGATGAAGTGTGCCCTGATAACTTCATCTCCATAAGGGTTGTCCCCTAGGAGCAGCAATGAACCAACTCATCTGATGCTCTCTGTCACAAGTTTTTGCCTGCTGTGTTCCCAGGTTGTTCATGTCTCTGCTTTTACATCTGGTGGGTGTGGCTGTGTTTGGAGCATGCACCTACTATGATACATACTATGTGCTGGAAAATGCTGGTCCCCACCAAGACAATCCATTGGTTAAAGAACTCTTCAATTCAAGACCACAATGGGGTGGCAGGTGGAAGTTTCTCACAGTGTGGGGACTGGTAAGTATTTGATGTGTCAGCTGGCACATATTTGCATGTTAAATGGTATATATATATATATATATATATATATATAAACACATATATGGCTTCCAAGCTATTGCCACATCTATGTATGTGTCACCTTATCAGAGTTTGTCAGTCGTCCAACCTGCCCGTTTTTCGTACCTGACACAGACCGTGCAGCTGATCTACTACGTGATCGCGGCTATGAACGACCTGCTCGGCAGCAGCACGTTCGTGCGGCGTGACGGCACGCGGCTGCAGCGGCTGCGCGACCTCTTCTTCACGGCGCTGGCGCTGCCCGTGGCCTTGGTAGGTGTCGAACGCCCCCGGGAACGTGCTCCTCCCCTCACGAGAGCGGCGTCGTCAGGGTGCGCGCGGAGGTGGCGGTGCGCGCCGCTGAGGAGCGCGCGAGCGACCATCTTCTTCGCCGTGGCTAAGGCCGAGCTCGTGTGACATTGGTCAGTGGCGTCAGGTGCCTGCACGCTGCACAGTGCAGCTACGGAGGCACTGCAGCTGCGCGCCGGCCGCGAGGTGCGTGTCATTCTCAGCAGCCGCGCGACCGCCGTGGGAGTGAGTCTGCCTGAGCCTCCACCCTCCCCGCCCCGGCAGGTGGTGTGCCTGATGTTCTGGGGCCTGTACGCCATCCACCGCGACCTGGTGTTCCCCGAGGTGATGGACCTGTTCTACCCGTGGTGGCTGAACCACGGCGTGCACACCATGCCACTGCTATTGGGCCTGCTGGAGGTGCTGACGGTGCGCCACCACTATGCCAGCAACTGGGTCTCGGTGGCGCTGCTGGCCACCTTCCTCGTCACCTACCTGGCCTGGTCAGTGGCGGCGTTCTCTCGCGGCTGCTGGTGGGCCTCCTCTCCGGACCGTGTCGGAATGCTAGATGAGATGTGTGACCATTATGTTGCAGCTGGGCTGCGTTGGGGACACGGCTGGTCACTCTACACTATCGCGAGGGTGTATCGGCTGTTCGAGAGAGGCTCACAGGAGTTAACTAGGAGCTCTGCTGACTTGTTTTATAACCACGTGGTTCTGCCTGATTCCTTCCGTCAGTGGTGATTGAATTTGGTGTGATTCGCTGCAAATCCTCGATGTCCCGTGCCTCCCCTCAGTGCTTGCTGCCTTATATGGCGTCGCCCGCGCTCGCGGCCGGTCCGAACTCGGCTCCTATGTGACGAGCCGCGGCCGTCCGTCCGGGCCTCGCTCACACTCCGCCGCCCGCCATAGGACCATGTACCTGGCGCTGGTAGCCGAGATCTGGGTGTACGGCGTGCTCAGGGTGCTCAGCTGGCCGTTGCGCTTCCTCTTCATGGCCGGCAACCTGCTGGTGGCGCTCGGTCTCTTCGCGCTCGGCAAGCGGATGGATGCGGTTGTCTGGGGTGAGGCGACGCGGTTGGGGCGGCCGGCGAATCTCTGGACGGACGCTGTGGGGCGGCGGGTGACTCCCTGGACGGACGGTATGGGGTGGCCTGTGACCCCCTGGACCGACTGTGGGGTAGCCAGTGACTCACACGACCGGACGCCGAGGGGCGGCCGGTCCTGCTGCCGGCCCCGGGACGTGCGCAGGTTGATCGAGGCCCGGGAGTTGTTGGGCGAGCCTTTTGGACCTCCACTGCACCTCTCTGCACGCTCGCAGCGACCTGGGCCTCTCCGGCGAGGGCGCTGGGACATTCAGTGAGGGATCGGGACCACCGGTGACGCCCTGTCAATGAGGCACCGGCAGGCCCTGTGTGGTCAGCATTCAGACCGTGTTTACGTGATTGGCCCGGCCGCCGGGATGGGCGAGCAAAGTCCTGCGCGTGGCCTGCCGCCGCGGATGACTGGTTCAGGGTCAGGCCTGCAGCCGAGCGGGGTCGGGCTCTACCCCTGCCCCGCGGCCGGCGGGGTCGGGCTCTGTCCCGCGGTCCGGCGGGGTTTGGGCTCTGCCCCGCGATCCGGCGGGGTCGGGCTCTGCCCCGCGGTCCGGCGGGGTTTGGGCTCTGTGCCGCGACCCGGCGGGGTTTGGGCTCTGCCCCGCGGCCTGGCTGGGTCGGGCTCTGCCCCGCGACCCGGCGGGGTCGGGCCTGCAGCGAGCATGACGTCGAGGGGGATCGGCGGTGCATGTCGTTCAGAGATGTTGCCATAATCGAGAGAAAGCGCATTGGTGACGCGCGGGAGCTGGGCTGAATTTGACTGACATACCGCACGTGTTTTGTGGAGTTTTGCGATACCGTTTAGTCTTCTACAGCGTCATATACCGTGTTTTGCCTAAGTGGCTTGCACCCCGGTCCATTCAGACGCATGCCGACTGTAGCCAGGCTCGTTGAATTGTTGATGTTTTATTGCGCTAATGGGCCGCGTTGGAAAAACACGGTGACAGCTGGTTTTGGTCTGCATTTCTTCGTCGGGAAGTGCCGCGTGAAGTCATCTAGAATTCGGGAGGTCTGTGCGTCGCTTAGAAACGACAGCAAATCTATTAACAGCTTAGACGATCTGTAGATCCGTGAAGTGCAGACACCGTGCGGATCTGACTTTATTGGCGCATCGCTCTTCAAACAACTGCACGCTGTCTATCGATAAAGAAACTCCCTTGTCGTTTCAGGCAAGGAGAAGGCTGCTGCCGCGGCGAAGGAAGGCGGTGGGAAGAAGCGTCGCTAGGGGGTCCCCCCGCCGATGATGTGTACGCCGTCACGGCCGTAGTGCTGATGGGGCCCTCCAAGCCCCGCGTTAAATCACACTTCTACCGTAAATGAGCTTCCCAGGCCGGTCCATCCCAGATAGTCCGGCGCATTTCCAACCGATGCCTTGTCTCTCCAGAAGCCGCCAATTTCTGGAGGCATTCCGCCGTCAAATCGTTCAGATATCTCAGTTTTAAGTGTGACCGATAGTACTGATGCGTAACGATTTTTACGCCCGTGCGCTTCCAGCCACATTTTACATATTAACTCGTCATTCATAGCCATCGCGCTCTTCAGCTCGTCCACTTCCACTGCGAGGTTGCGAATCCTCGGATTTTGCTGATCTTGCTGCAAAGTACCCGTTCATTTCAACGATGCAGGGATTTTACATGGTATGGATTATGTCCGTGTGCGGGACGTTGGTTGCTTGTATCTAACACAGGTGTTGTATCCTGGTGGTTAGGGGACGTGGCTTCCTTTTCAGTTGGGGGCTGAACCCCCTCCCCCAACGTGGGCTCTAGCCCCCCTCCCAGCTTTGGAAAGAAAATGGGCTAAATCCGGGGAGAAACCTGTTTGTTGGCATATTTTGGGGATGGGTTGGATCATTTTTCATTGTTCGGCCCCTCCCTCCTAATATGTTGTGAAACTATGTCCCTGGTGCTGGTTGTTACAGAGATTATTATTTTTCTGATATGGCCTACATATCTGCAGTGTATGTTATTACCACGGCGCAGGAGGCTCACTTTGTTGTATGAATTATGGGTTGCTATGAGACGTTGGTCGATTGTAACGCAGGTCTTGTCTCCTGCTGGTTGTTACCCAGTTTACGATTTTACTGATAGGTTATCTAGCTGCAACGTACACGGTCATTACACCGATGCAGGGGTTTTACATTGCGTTAATTATGCCTTACCACGGACGTTGGTCGCTTGTCTCTAATGCAGGGTTTGTCGTTGCCGACTTATTGCCGAGGATACGATTCTACTGATTTGACTTGTCTAGCTGGAAAGGGCACGTCAGTACTAGGCGTATATCCGTAGTAATCGCGGCGGTGTAGGGGTCTTGCATTATGTGGATTGGGTACCGCTGCTGAAGTCTGGCGCGCGGGCGTTGACCCCTGCTGTCGTCACCAATGCAGATATTGCCTTTGTGGAGGCGCGGTGTACCGTCCTAGCGTCGCCAGAGGGAGTAGCATCGCCCCAGGCTGTTCTCGTTTGATGTGCAGTTCCGTGGCGCCGCCAGTGTCTATCCGCCCGTTGCCCATGCTCTTACGAACTGCCATAATGAGCCGTTACGTTTTCCTGATGCATACCCATGCTGTTGAGCTGTCTCAGGTGTGCGACGCCGTTACGCAAACAGTCGTGTTGACGCCGGTGCGACCGGCGCAGGGAGGGCGCCTGTCGATCGCGCCGTGTTTGTGCTCCGCGCGCAACACCGTCGTCGCCCGAGTCGCGAGCAGATGAGTCCAGGTCGGCTCAGGGTCACGGTCCCGGGCAGGAGGCCGCTGTCGTGTTACCCGCGCTTCGCTCCGGCGCACGCGGCGTCAAGTTCCAGAGCACCCCAGCGGAAACGGCTCGGCGATGGACCTCCATCTCTCCTGGGCTGTTTATTGTGCCTAGAGGTCACCTCCGGATCCGTCCAACTAGCATATCTAGGTAGCGTCCGTCCAACCAACAGGTCTGTACTTCACACAAGCTGGTCTGCGCGAAACAATTGGACTGGACGTGATTTTCTCTCTCTTTGGTTGTCATGGACAGGGTAGTTTGGACTGGGGTTGTGATTGTCATTGGATTACAACCACGCGCAGACGCCTTTGAATTTAGCGTTGTGTCAGCAGGCGTAGTGAGTTTGTTGTAGTATTTTCCCCAGTATAGCGTGTTGATTGTTGAAGTACTGTTGCAGAGTTTAGGTGCAGTGTTCTTGTCTGCTTTTATTTAATGTTTTAGATATTTTAGATTAACTTGCACGTTGTTACCTGGAGGTTTCCATGCATTTAGCGGAGGTTAACTCGCAAGATCTGATGGTCACGCAGACTCAACTAGCTCATTTGGACCAGTGCGTATCGACCGGGCCTTGGTGAATTGGTGACTGGGACAATACATGAGTGAATAGGGAAGGAGAAGTGTTTATTATGACTACGTGTCTTCGGCTTGGGCGCCATTGAAATAAGGGGCTGCATTCTCCGACCAAAAGCAACGCATTGAACAGGCTGCGAAAATGCTGCGAACGTTTCTTTCAATGTGTGGGCTTGCTTGCTATATACGTTACATTCTCTGGCTACCGTTGTAAGGACTGGTCACCAAACAGTGCTTCTGAATAGTTGCTTGTGATGCTTGCACGGCGCTGACATTCGACTAGTCGCCTGACGCCAAGCAGGAGCCGGAGCCGGACATACAGCCTTCTGTCATGGATATACATCAGCCAAACCTTTATCGTGCAGTCATAGAGTTCCATGCATTCTGGAGGTCGTGCCAAGGCGCTTAAGAGCTTTATACATGTAAAAGCAGTCAACTGTTGTGTGTTATAATTTGTATAATATTTGTCTCCGGCCACGGGGACGGTTCGTCGTCTTCAACAGGTGGCAATGCGTCTCACTAGGTGCGTCTGGGCGCGTGTTAGCGCGTCTCTCCTCGCATGTCAACGACGAAAAGCTGACCTTGTAGACCGCGTTTGAACTTCTAAAAGCGTTCTGGGACGCTGCTGCGTTTGTGAACCGGCGAAATGTGAGCATATGTGTGTATATGGTCGTTCGGTGTTCTGCTTTTCACTCTGTCCACCAGTGAGAAAATGTGACCACCGTTTTCGGCCTAGTCCAAACCTTTAAAAATGGACGGTTTGTGGGGTGGGGTTGTTTCTTAGCGCCTACACAAGGTGAAATCAAGCCGCCGACCCAATATCAACCTTGTTGACACCAAAAGAATGTGCGTATGTTACGGATGTTTTCGAAGGGATTTAGTCTAAACTGTTTGACTTAATGGATATTTGGGAATAGCGCCCACGTTGCGTTGCGTTGCGTGTGCCCTGACCTCGCCATCCTATCGTGGAATTCCAGGACAAGGCATAATTTTGCTGCAAAAGCTTCGCTCGGCAATACTCGGTATGGTGGGACCTGACCTCTGACGTCACGTGACCTTCAGTGACTTTGACCCTGACCTTCAGCGCTGTCGCCGACTGTGGCCGCAGGCTTTCTCAGTTAGGGACAATAGGCGGGCGCCTAAAGCGACCCGATTGTACCCTGCCACGGCTGGCCGAGAAATGAGACAGGCGCTCGAACCAACCAAGCTACCTGCGAGGTATCCATACACACACACACACACACACACACACACACACACACACGCACGCACGCACGCACGCACGCACGCACGCACGCACGCACGCACGCACGCACTCACGCACGCACGCACGCACACACACACACACACACACACACACACACACACACACACACACACACACACACACACACACACACACACACACACACACACACACACACACACACACACACACAACACACACAACACACACACACACACACACACACACACACACACATATATATATATATATATATATATATATATATATATATATATAGGTGTATATTTATATGTACATATAAATATATACATATATATGTACATATATCACTTATGGTGGTGAGGCATTCCTATGTTATGATGTGGTTTCGATTGCGGCGTTATGCGGGGAACTTCGATGCGTAGAGTCAACGATTGAGTACTCGTTACGAATAACGACAAGGCTGCATCGCAAAATAACAACCAGTTTCCCTGCGTAATATTGGACCTATGCACGGTTTACGACATTCAGCACAGATCAAGAATGTTCAGCGACTGTGGATATAGACAAAGCGTCACTGTTAGATCAACATAGATTATGGAGAGTGAGGAGACTTATATCAGTTTTATCAGCCTCTCATCTGGACAGGTGAGTGCCACGAGTTTAAACAAAATTTGTGCATGCCATGTGGCGGCGTTATTATTTTTGGCACCTACAAATACGCATTTATTTCCAGCACGTGCCTGTTGGAACAGGAGTATCTAAAGCCACAAGAGGCCCAAGATGCTGCAAAGTGCACAGGAAATAACCAAGACAATTCGAAAAACTCAGCTCTGAAATTGTACCCTTCGCAATCCATCAATCCTGAAAATCCTGATTCTAATAAGAATTCTGACGTATAGCAAATTTAACTTTTTTGTTTTGCGGCTCTCCAACTCGTTCTAGTCTTAGTGCCTTTTGATCTTATATCGGCAGCACCTGCCCGTTCATGCATGCCACTTCTGAATTTGAAATATTTAGTCTGCTTGGCAATCTTGCATTTACAGCAGCAATTGCGCTATAGCGCTGTAAAAAAGAACTTCTGTGGTTTGGTAGCTTCGCAGGTTTTCTCCACCTGTGGTATTTTAAAATTTACCACAAGCGTACGCCAGTGGAAGTGATCTGGTACATGTATCTGGTACGCAGGCCGCGTTTCATTTTAACCACCGTACTACCGGTAGTTGAAATCCTGTTCTATGATTGGTCTGGCGGCCATGATGGATTCGTGATACGGAAGGTGTGACGTCATTTGTCAACTATTGGGCTCGCAAAACGCTTTACATCTCGGTAGTCAGCAGGACGTCGGTGGAGGTGGCGGCGCGCAGCTCGGGCGGTATCGTGTTAGTGATTGAGTTTTTTGAGTTAATGTGCGAGCCAATGGGGATTTAGCGAATTCTGATGTATTTTAAGCATGCGAATTTATGACGGGTGACTGCTTTTAAAGGGAAGCGCTGCAAAGAGCCATCGAGGCCATTCGAACACGCGCTGCCAAGGCTACGCTCGCTCCGTAGCCAGGTCTGGGCTACCGAGCTGCTAAGCGCAGTCATTTGTCTAAGAAACTGGGGAATAGCACAGTAAATATTTCTAAAGTTTGATGCAAGTCAGCCAGCTAGATCACAGTGATACATGCCTTGAAGTGGGTCGTCATCTGATGGGGCTACCGTGACGATTCCTGTAATTCATCAGAGGTGATTGTCTCCATTGCCTTGTCTCCATTGTCTCCATTGACGCGCTTTTCAGGTATAAATGGAAAGCGCACAATATCTTTCCGGCTGCTTATATTTTAAGCCTTAGGAACATATTGAAGACCGCGGCCAGGCTACAGACGCGCGGCTAATGTAACACTTTATACCGGTCAGTAGCTGATATGAAATAGCCTAGCATTCCAGTGGGCGGGGCTCGTCTACCAATAATCCGGTAGTTGATACGATACGCTAGCGGGCTATTGGCTGAGCCAGTTTCAAACAGTGATCGCCAATTTCGGCTTGTGATCCGAGGAACTATATGGTGCAAGAGACGGTTGATATGGCGCTGAAGATTACTTTTAAAAAAACCAGTATCGAATGACATTTCGGCCGGTACGCACTGTTCTAGGTTACGGCAGAACAGACAGCATATTCTGAGTGATCGGGTTGACATGTGGCTAGGCTTAGACAGGGATTATTCTAGAAACTGTACGTAACCTATCCGAGTGGCTGATGTCATGCGCGCCACCTGGCCGAGGGTGATCTCAGATGGCCGGCGAATCCGCGGGGCGGTTATGTGTGGCTAATGGACGGTGGCCGACATAGACCTTTAAAGTGAAACCCTTTCATGCCGAAAAGTGAACTGCGTGACCGACCAACCGAACTTGGCGCTCACTGCGCAGGTGAGGCCGCTATATGGGCCAGCCAGCCCTTCCTCGTGTTGGGTCCATCACGGCAGACCGGTCATGAATCGGACAATAACCGGTATCAGCACATACCTTTGTGTCCCAACCTTTCTCTGCTGCCTGCCTCTGTCACCTGTTTGGCCCATCGTCCGATCCTTTGCGAGAGAAGGGGAAAACCGCTGAAATCTGTGGTGCCTTTCCCAGGAGCGGACATGTTCTCATCTACTATTTCCAAAACCCGACGTGATTCAGCTGCATCTTTTAAGTCAATCATTTATCGGCCCCCTCATCATCAAAATTTGTGCCAGGGTTGACAACCTACCTGATGTCATCTAGTTCTTGGTCCTGACGTTGTCTGGTCATGATCTGCTCAGCCATTAATATCCTCTTATCTTGTTGATCGTCGGTCAGCATGGTGACGAGGATGAGCACGGTGACCCTAGAACCCGTTGGGCTGAGAAACACTTCGCGTAATATCCCATTCACTCTTGGATAGATTTATAGACGAAAGCATCGAGAGAACTTTTGATTTTTTCGCCCATCGCTGGTGCTTGGACGAACTCTTTGAGGCGAATCGCGCAAAGCTCACCTTCATCTGACGTCATTTGACGACCATGACTGCTGTGGCGCTGAAGTGAAGGAGTTTTTGATAAGCGATGCACAAGTAAAAGGAAGTTTTCGTTCGTTAAAAAATGTGGGCAAGATCCTTAGCGAAACGCACAATTTGACTCAGGCCACGAGTCGGTCCCTCGGCTAGTTACATTGAAATGCCGAACGATTTGAGCATAACCACTTGCAAATACACCACGTGTGTGGTGCAAACATTCCCAAAACTACTACGCACCGCACTACCGATGGATTATGGACCACGCGGCCGCACCAAGTTGCCAGCAGGTCCGGTCGGTTCAATAGATCCGTAAAATGACGGCAGGATCTGGGAAACACGAACTGGGAAACGAGTGGGGATCTCAAAGAAGGCCATGTACAAAATACTCGTCCCGCACTGTTACTCTAAACCTGTGGCCGGATGGGGCGCAGACAGCGGCAGTTACCTCCCGACCAGGGGTGTTACGAATCCAAAGTAGACCTTGCGTAAGCCGTGACAGTCTGTTTTTGTTCGCAAGCTTGTACACATTTTGCCAGTGAAAGAACTGTAACTGCGGTGACAGCCGGCGGGGTGTTGCGCATTCTGGCGTGGAGCTTGCTATCTGACAAGCCGTGGCGATGCGCATTCCAAAAAAGTAAGGTTTTCCTATATGAACGCCAACACGTGCAAAGCAAGGTTTCATTGCGGTGATTGTCCAAACCTAGCCCAGGGCATGCTGTTCCCAAGCGGTACCCTCGCATGTGAAGGCCTGGACTAGAGCTGGATCGGAAGTGTTGAGAGTTGGACGAATCGAACAAATTGTGATGAACCGCCTTTACTGGTGCTTATCTGTGGCAGTGAAATCGCCATTAACGTGATGTTCATCACGCTCGATCTGAAGCTGGCGGCGTCATTTTCGCTGATCGGTGAAAATGCACAACGTAGGCAAGCTGAAGCACCTATCTCCGATGAGACACCCGACTGCCATCCATCCGCCGCCACCGTGAAAGGTCAAGGACGATGTGAATGCGCGCGAGCGCACACACTTACCTCCCGGGAACACCCCACCCGAACAAGACAGGTCATCTGCGGCGCTGTAGCCATGCGCAGCGGTTCCAGCCGCTTCGGCGGGTCGGTCAGGGCCAGACGCTACACGCCCTCTGCCCTGCAGAGCTGTGGAGCGTCGGCGAGCCGTTGCTGGACACCGATGCGAACGACGTTCCTTCTTCACCCCAGAACAGCGCCGCGCAGGAGAGACTGCTGGCTTGCTGTGCTCGATGGGCTCCGGGTCCAAGAAGGGTTCGACGCCTGCCGACCACGCAGCCCAGCCCAGGTCAGCCCAGATGCGGTGCACCGCGCACCGGGTGACGTCATCCGACGGGCGTTTGCGGTCTGCCCCGTTCGTCCTGCCGGGTTCTGTCGG
>NW_023597010.1:86679-108751 GCF_011947565.3 Pollicipes pollicipes
CATAGCAACGCACATAAACGTCACAAGAATGCAACATATGGGGGCTCGATACTCACGTTGATTAAGCTAGGATAGGGACCGAGTACTGTCGGCCCGCGCACAGGTTGCGACTACGGCCCCCACAGCCGGCCGTGCACATGGGTACAGACAGAGCACGCCAGAATGTAGAGGGCACGGGCCGAACACAGAGCATCTGGCTGGCATTTGACGCATCTGAATCAAAAAATTAATTGCAGCAGACAATATTCACCACGCCCACCACTTATCCGCACCACCGTGGCAGCAAGCCACAGGGTGAGAGGCCGTGTACGATCGAAGTGCATTGTAATGGCTTGCCGCTTTAGCGTGTTCTCTTGCATTGTCACGTTCGTCGCGCTTATTTTTTACGCATTTGCGCCACTGGCCGTGTACAACTGTCACTAACAGAGTGCTTTTATCGGAAGAAAAAAGGCCAATGCTCCTGTTTCCCTATTGCGAACAATTCTCGTGGCCACGCCTTCACTTTTTTGGCCATTGCAGTTAAATGGTTTGCCGCATTGGTTTGCAAAGCAAATCATCATGTTTGTGGTAGTTTTTTACGTTCTAGCATCCACTAACGGCTTTTTATATTATCTGTACGAATATTTCGATGTGCCGGCTTCCCTTCAGCTTTACGTTCGGCGCCGTGGGGCCCGTCACACCTTGAAGTCCTCGCAGCAGTGACGTCATGGTAACGTTAGCGAGGATGGAGCGAGAATCACCGGACGGTGTTACTCCTATCGGCCTTGCCGGAGCCCCTTTTGGCGGTACTGTGTGTTTCGACGCGCCGGGGTGCGGGTGTGTTGGTCGGGTAGTGTGTGTGCCCCCGTTCAGTGCCTGCCGGGAGGTAGGCTCCGTTGGCTACCCAGAGACAACATGACATGTGCCATTTCAGAAATCCTGCCTTACATCAGAAAAGGCCACCCCGAATTTCATGGCTTGCCCCAACGGGTTACGGAATCCCGTCAAGATCTGCAGCGCATGGTTGTAGCTGGTGCAGCGATTGGGGAGTTGAGTCGGGGACATGTCCCCCAATTTTTTTTTTATGAAATGGGATTATATGTCTTTAGCTGTTGCTAGCAGATGAGAGGTTTCAAGTGTTTCTATTATTAAAAATGTCTGTTTTAGATCAGGTTATTCTTCAAAGTCTAGTTAGATTCCTCTGATCCAGATTATCCCCTCCGCCAAACTTAAAAACTATACTCCAGTGTTTTCCACACTGGTGCATTGGTGCAGAGTTAATCCAGTAATGAATCCAGTTGGGTCTGGTAATGTCTAGCCCACATGGTCAGGTGTGTCCTAACCAGTTAGGGGCTCTGCCTCCAGGCCATTTAACTTTGGGAGAAAGGTGGGTCAGCTCCAGGGAGTTTAATTTATTCTGCATATATTTGGTAGATCTGGTTGCTCTCTGTTCAAAATTACACCTCTGCTGACAATGAGATAACATGTGCACATTGTGGTAGACTACTCATTGTTCTTTAGGTTGCAGGTCTTCATGTCCTCTTCTTGTTCAGATCTGCTTCTCCAGGTCTTTTTCTTCAATTTTGGAAAAGACTGGTATATGTTGCATGCAGCTCTAGGGGATATGATTTCATAGAGATAATGTGTTTCACATTAAGTGTCCACTTGACCTGGTTGGAACCAATATCAGCAAATAAATTAGGTTGGCTTCTTTGCTCTCAACTTACATAAGACAAGTGAAAAATGTTTCTATACATTTTGTCAGTATGTTAAGCTTTCTGACTCTTTCATACAGGAGCTTTGTTCACTTTTGCTCTGTGAGGGTCTGAGGGACTTGAGAGCCCCTCCCCCTACAGTCTTGAAAACTAAGCAAACTACAAATAGCCATTTGTAATATGTTGTTAAACCATGTCATATAGGCATTTCTGTGAAAAGTGACAAAAGTGACCTTTACTGGTCAAACAGGTTCAAAGGAGTCAAATTAGCACGTGATAAACCCCTCCTGTTATGAAAATGAGACATGGCACTGCAATACTAAATGTTAGTCCTCAAAGGACCCTGATAGCTTCCAGTCCATGCTTTGTTTTACTATTTGTTCTCTTAGTCTAGCTTCTGGTGCCCAAAGTGTTTGGAAGCACATAGGTGCTATCTACAATGTCAGCATTCTTTATGACCTTGCCTCAGTCATGTCCCAAGCGGGAATATCATCATGCTAGCAAAGATGCATGGTAAGGCTGAGAACCCAGCAAGGTGTAACACTGCCAAATCCCCCATGATGAAGTGTGCCCTGATAACTTCATCTACATAAGGGTTGTCCCCTAGGAGCAGCAATGAACCAACTCATCTGATGCTCTCTGTCACAAGTTTTTGCCTGCTGTGTTCCCAGGTTGTTCATGTCTCTGCTTTTACATCTGGTGGGTGTGGCTGTGTTTGGAGCATGCACCTACTATGATATATACTATGTGCTGGAAAATGCTGGTCCCCACCAAGACAATCCATTGGTTAAAGAACTCTTCAATTCAAGACCACAATGGGGTGGCAGGTGGAAGTTTCTCACAGTGTGGGGACTGGTAAGTATTTGATGTTTCAGCTGGCACATATTTGCATGTTAAATGGCATATATATATATATATATATATATATATATATATATATATATATATATATATATATATATATATATATATAAACACATATATGGTTTCCAAGCTATTACCACATCTATGTATGTGTCACCTTATCAGAGTTTGTCAGTCGTCCAACCCGCCCGTTTTTCGTACCTGACACAGACCGTGCAGCTGATCTACTACGTGATCGCGGCGGTGAACGACCTGCTCGGCAGCAGCACGTTCGTGCGGCGTGACGGCACGCGGCTGCAGCGGCTGCGCGACCTCTTCTTCACGGCGCTGGCGCTGCCCGTGGCCTTGGTGGGTGGCGAACGCCCCCGGGAACGTGCTCCTCCCCTCACGAGAGCGGCGTCGTCAGGGTGCGCGCGGAGGTGGCGGTGCGCGCCGCTGAGGAGCGCGCGAGCGACCATCTTCTTCGCCGTGGCTAAGGCCGAGCTCGTGTGACATTGGTCAGTGGCGTCAGGTGCCTGCACGCTGCACAGTGCAGCTACGGAGGCACTGCAGCTGCGCGCCGGCCGCGAGGTGCGTGTCATTCTCAGCAGCCGCGCGACCGCCGTGGGAGTGAGTCTGCCTGAGCCTCCACCCTCCCCGCCCCGGCAGGTGGTGTGCCTGATGTTCTGGGGCCTGTACGCCATCCACCGCGACCTGGTGTTCCCCGAGGTGATGGACCTGTTCTACCCGTGGTGGCTGAACCACGGCGTGCACACCATGCCACTGCTATTGGGCCTGCTGGAGGTGCTGACGGTGCGCCACCACTATGCCAGCAACTGGGTCTCGGTGGCGCTGCTGGCCACCTTCCTCGTCACCTACCTGGCCTGGTCAGTGGCGGCGTTCTCTCGCGGCTGCTGGTGGGCCTCCTCTCCGGACCGTGTCGGAATGCTAGATGAGATGTGTGACCATTATGTTGCAGCTGGGCTGCGTTGGGGACACGGCTGGTCACTCTACACTATCGCGAGGGTGTATCGGCTGTTCGAGAGAGGCTCACAGGAGTTAACTAGGAGCTCTACTGACTTGTTTTATTACCACGTGGTTTTGCCTGATTCCTTCCGTCAGTGGTGATTGAATTTGGTGCGATTCGCTGCAAATCCCCGTGCCTCCCCTCAGTGCTCGCTGACGGATATGGCGTCGCCCGCGCTCGCGGCCGGTCCGAACTCGGCCCCCATGTAACGAGCCGCGGCCGTCCGTCCGGGCCTCGCTCACACTCCGCCGCCCGCCGTAGGACCATGTACCTGGCGCTGGTAGCCGAGATCTGGGTGTACGGCGTGCTCAGGGTGCTCAGCTGGCCGTTGCGCTTCCTCTTCATGGCCGGCAACCTGCTGGTGGCGCTCGGTCTCTTCGCGCTCGGCAAGCGGATGGATGCGGTTGTCTGGGGTGAGGCGACGCGGTTGGGGCGGCCGGCGAATCTCTGGACGGACGCTGTGGGGCGGCGGGTGACTCCCTGGACGGACGGTATGGGGTGGCCTGTGACCCCCTGGACCGACTGTGGGGTAGCCAGTGACTCACACGACCGGACGCCGAGGGGCGGCCGGTCCTGCTGCCGGCCCCGGGACGTGCGCAGGTTGATCGAGGCCCGGGAGTTGTTGGGCGAGCCTTTTGGACCTCCACTGCACCTCTCTGCACGCTCGCAGCGACCTGGGCCTCTCCGGCGAGGGCGCTGGGACATTCAGTGAGGGATCGGGACCACCGGTGACGCCCTGTCAATGAGGCACCGGCAGGCCCTGTGTGGTCAGCATTCAGACCGTGTTTACGTGATTGGCCCGGCCGCCGGGATGGGCGAGCAAAGTCCTGCGCGTGGCCTGCCGCCGCGGATGACTGGTTCAGGGTCAGGCCTGCAGCCGAGCGGGGTCGGGCTCTACCCCTGCCCCGCGGCCGGCGGGGTCGGGCTCTGTCCCGCGGTCCGGCGGGGTTTGGGCTCTGCCCCGCGGCCCGGCGGGGTCTGGGCTCTGCCCCGCGGCCCGGCGGGGTTTGGGCTCTGCCCCGCGATCCGGCGGGGTCGGGCTCTGCCCCGCGGTCCGGCGGGGTCGGGCTCTGCCCCGCGACCCGGCGGGGTCGAGCCTGCAGCGAGCATGACGTCGAGGGGGATCGGCGGTGCATGTCGTTCAGAGATGTTGCCATAATCGAGAGAAAGCGCATTGGTGACGCGCGGGAACTGGGCTGAATTTGACTGACATACCGCACGTGTTTTGTGGAGTTTTGCGATACCGTTTAGTCTTCTACAGCGTCATATACAGTGTTTTGCCTAAGTGGCTTGCACCCCGGTCCATTCAGACGCATGCCGACTGTAGCCAGGCTCGTTGAATTGTTGATGTTTTATTGCGCTAATGGGCCGCGTTGGAAAAACACGGTGACAGCTGGTTTTAGTCTGCATTTCTTCGTCGGGAAGTGCAGCGTGAAGTCATATAGAATTCGGGAGGTCTGTGCGTCGCTTAGAAACGACAGCAAATCTATTAACAGCTTAGACGATCTGTAGATCCGTGAAGTGCAGACACCGTGCGGATCTGACTTTATTGGCGCTTCGCCCTTCAAACAACTGCACGCTGTCTATCGGTAAAGAAACTCCTTTGTCGTTTCAGGCAAGGAGAAGGCTGCTGCCGCGGCGAAGGAAGGCGGTGGGAAGAAGCGTCGCTAAGGGGTCCCCCCGCCGATGATGTGTACGCCGTCACGGCCGTAGTGCTGATGGGGCCCTCCAAGCCCCGCGTTAAATCACACTCCTACCGTAAATGAGCTTCCCAGGCCGGTCCATCCCAGATAGTCCGGCGCATTTCCAACCGATGCCTTGTCTCTCCAGAAGCCGCCAGTTTCTGGAGGCATTCCGCCTTCAAATCGTTCAGATATCTCAGTTTTAAGTGTGACCGATAGTTCTGACGCATAACGATTTTTACGCCCGTGCGCTTCCAGCCACATTTTACATATTAACTCGTCATTCATAGCCATCGCGCTCTTCAGCTCGTCCACTTCCACTGCGAGGTTGCGAATCCTCGGATTTTGCTGATCTTGCTGCAAAGTACCCGTTCATTTCAACGATGCAGGGATTTTACATGGTATGGATTATGTCCGTGTGCGGGACGTTGGTTGCTTGTATCTAACACAGGTGTTGTATCCTGGTGGTTAGGGGACGTGGCTTCCTTTTCAGTTGGGGGCTGAACCCCCTCCCCCAACGTGGGCTCTAGCCCCCCTCCCAGCTTTGGAAAGAAAATGGGCTAAATCCGGGGAGAAACCTGTTTGTTGGCATATTTTGGGGATGGGTTGGATCATTTTTCATTGTTCGGCCCCTCCCTCCTAATATGTTGTGAAACTATGTCCCTGGTGCTGGTTGTTACAGAGATTATTATTTTTCTGATATGGCCTACATATCTGCAGTGTATGTTATTACCACGGCGCAGGAGGCTCACTTTGTTGTATGAATTATGGGTTGCTATGAGACGTTGGTCGATTGTAACGCAGGTCTTGTCTCCTGCTGGTTGTTACCCAGTTTACGATTTTACTGATAGGTTATCTAGCTGCAACGTACACGGTCATTACACCGATGCAGGGGTTTTACATTGCGTTAAGTATGCCTTACCACGGACGTTGGTCGCTTGTCTCTAATGCAGGGTTTGTCGTTGCCGACTTGTTGCCGAGGATACGATTCTACTGATTTGACTTGTCTAGCTGGAAAGGGCACGTCAGTACCAGGCGTATATCCGTAGTAATCGCGGCGGTGTAGGGGTCTTGCATTATGTGGATTGGGTACCGCTGCTGAAGTCTGGCGCGCGGGCGTTGACCCCTGCTATCGTCACCAATGCAGATATTGCCTTTGTGGAGGCGCGGTGTACCGTCCTAGCGTCGCCAGAGGGCGTAGCATCGCCCCAGGCTGTTCTCGTTTGATGTGCAGTTCCGTGGCGCCGCCAGTGTCTATCCGCCCGTTGCCCATGCTCTTACAAACTGCCATAATGAGCCGTTACGTTTTCCTGATGCATACCCATGCTGTTGAGCTGTCTCAGGTGTGCGACGCCGTTACGCAAACAGTCGTGTTGACGCCGGTGCGGCCGGCGCAGGGAGGGCGCCTGTCGATCGCGCCGTGTTTGTGCTCCGCGCGCAACACCGTCGTCGCCCGAGTCGCGAGCAGATGACTCCAGGTCGGCTCAGGGTCACGGTCCCGGGCAGGAGGCCGCTGTCGTGTTACCCGCGCTTCGCTCCGGCGCACGCGGCGTCAAGTTCCAGAGCACCCCAGCGGAAACGGCTCGGCGATGGACCTCCACCTCTCCTGGGCTGTTTATTGTGCCTAGAGGTCACCTCCGGATCCGTCCAACTAGCATATCTAGGTAGCGTCCGTCCAACCAACAGGTCTGTACTTCACACAAGCTGGTCTGCGCGAAACAGTTGGACTGGACGTGATTGTCTCTCGCTTTGGTTGTCATGGACAGGGTAGTTTGGACTGGGGTTGTGATTGTCATTGGATTACAACCACGCGCAGACGCCTTTGAATTTAGCGTTGTGTCAGCAGGCATAGTGGGTTTGTTGTAGTATTTTCCCCAGTATAACGTGTTGATTGTTGAAGTACTGTTGCAGAGTTTAGGTGCAGTGTTCTTGTCTGCTTTTATTTAATGTTTTAGATATTTTAGATTAACTTGCACGTTGTTTCCTGGAGGTTTCCATGCATTTAGCGGAGGTTAACTCGCAAGATCTGATGGTCACGCAGACTCAACTAGCTCATTTGGAACAGTGCGTATCGACCGGGCCTTGGTGAATTGGTGACTGGGACAATAAATGAGTGAATAGGGGAGGAGAAGTGTTCATTATGACTACATGCCTTCGGCTTGGGTGCCATTGAAATAAGGGGCTGCATTCTCCGACCAAGAGCAACGCATTGAACAGGCTGCGAAAATGCTGCGAACGTTTCTTTCAATGTGTGGGCTTGCTCGCTATATACGTTACATTCTCTGGCTACCGTTGCAAGGACTGGTCACCAAACATTGCTTCTGAATAGTTGCTTGTGATGCTTGCACGGCCCTGACATTCGACTAGACGCCTGACGCCAAGCAGGAGCCGGAGCTGGGCGTACAGCTTTCTGTCATGGATATCCGTCAGCCAAGCCTTTATCGTGCAGTCATGGAGTTCCATGCGTTCCGGAGGTCGTGCCAAGGCGCGTAAGAGCGTTATACACCTAAAAGCAGTCAACCGTTGTGTGTTATAATTTGTGTAATATCTGTCTCCGGCCACGGGGACGGTTCGTCGCCCGCAGCAGGTGGCAATGCGTTTCATTATGTGCGTCTGGGCGCGTGTTAGCGCGTCTCTCCTCGCTTGTCAGCGACGAAAAACTGACCTTGTAGACCGCGTTTGAACTTCTAAAGGCGTTCTGGGACGGTGCTGCGTGTGTGAACCGACGAAATGTGAGTGTATGTGTGTATATGATCGTTCGGTGTTCTGCTTTTCACTCAGTCCACCAGTGAGAAAATGTGACCATTGTTTTCGGCCCAGTCCAGACCTTTAAAAATGGACGGTTTGTGGGGTGGGGTTGTTTATTAGCGCCTACACAAGATGAAATCAGGCCGCTGACCCGATATTAACCTTGTTGACTCTAAAAGAATGTGCGGATGTCACGGATGTTTTCGAAGGGATTTAGTCCAAACCGTTTGACTTAATGGATATCTGGGAATAGCGTCCACGTTGCGTTGCGTTGCGTTGCGTTGCGTGTGCCCTGACCTCGCCATCCGATCGTGGAATTCCAGGACAAGGCATAATTTTGCTGCAAAAGCTTCGCACGGCAATTTTCGGTATGGTCGGACCTGACCTCTGACGTCACGTGACCTTCAGTGACTGACCCTGACCTTCAGCCCTGTCGCCGAATGTGGCCGCAGGCTTTCTCAGTTAGGGACAATAAGCGGGCGCCTAAAGCGACTCGATTGTACCCTGCCACGGTTGGCCGAGTAATGAGACAGGCGCTCGAACCAACTAGTCCATCTACGAGGTATCCATACACACACACACACACACACACACACACACACACGCACGCACGCACGCACGCACGCACGCACGCACGCACGCACGCACGCACGCACGCACGCACACACACACACACACACACACACACACATACACGCACACACACACTATATATATATATATATATATATATATATATATATATGTATATGTACATATGTGACTTATGGTCGTGAGGCATCCCTGTTCTGATGTGGCTTCGATCGCGGCGTTATGCGGGGAACTTCGATGCGGGGAGTCAACGATTGAGTACTCGTTATGAATAACGACAAGGCTGCATCGCAAAATAACAGCCAGTTTCCCTGCGTAATATTGGACCTATGCACGGGTTACGACATTCAGCACAGATTAAGAATGTTCAGCGACTGCGGATATAGACAAAGCGTCACTGTTAGATCAGCATGGATTATGGAGAGTGAAGAGAGTTACATCAGTTTTATCAGCCCCTCATCTGAACAGGTGAGTGCCACGAGTTTAAAAAAATTGGTGCATGCCGTGTGGCGGTATTATGGATTTTGGCACCAGCTGTTGCAAAGTGCACAGAAAATGACCAAGACGATTCGAAAATTCAGCTTGGAAATTGCACCATTCGCAATTCATCAATCCTGAAAACCCTGATTCTGATAAGAATTCTGACGTATAGCAAACTTAGCTTTTTTGTTTTGCGGCTCTCCAACTCGTTCTAGTCTTAGTGCTTTTTGCTATTATATCGGCAGCACCTGCCCGTTCACGCATGCCACTTCTGAATTTGAAATATTTAGTCTGCTTGGCAATCTTGCATTTACAGCAGTAATTGCGATAGAGTGCTGTAAAAAAGAACTTCCGTAGTTTGGTAGCTTCGCAGGTTTTCTCCACCTGTGGTATTTTAAAATTTACCACAAACGTACGCCAGCGGAAGTGATCTGGTACATAGATGTGGCACACGGGCCGCGTTTCATTTTAGGACGCGTGTAAATCAACTCAGGAGTGCATCTACACAGAACAGCTCCTCTGCTTAAATCCACTGCGAAGTGGATTTACACAGGATGCCACCCCTGTGTAAATCGACTCAGATCTGAGTTGATCTACACATAAACGCACTGTTGTGTAAATCCACTTGTGAGTAGATTTACACAAGTGTGGCTTCAGGAGTAAATCGACTCAGATCTGAGTGGATTTACACAGGAGCGCCGTTCTGTGTATATACACTCCGGAGTGGATTTAAGCAGAGAAGGTGTTCTGTGTAGATGCACTCATGACGTGATGTACACAGAAGCGCCATTCTGTGTAATTCCACTCGCGAGTGGATTTAAGCAGAGAAGGTGTTCTGTGTAGATCCACTCATGACGTGATATACACAGAAGCGTCATTCTGTGTAATTCCACTCGCGAGTGGATTTAAGCAGAGAAGGTGTTCTGTGTAGATTCACTCATGGCGTGATATACGCAGAAGCGCCATTCTGCGTAACTCCACTCGCGAGTGGATTTAAGCAGAGGTGTTCTGTGTAGATGCACTCATGATGGACACACACACCTGTGAATTACATCGCGATGTGATCTTGGCAGGCGACAGAGCGTATTCAACGCAGCGAACTGGCGAACTGATCTATGACTTACCGAATAAGGGAAAGGTGTGATTTCAGCAATCAAGCACGCGTACAAAAGCTGAAAATATGCATTTGCCCATGCATAGCTCATTTTTTCATCACTGAAGCTACACATCGGCGTACTTTATTGAGAACATACCGTCCAGAGAAGCGAATATATATATATATATATATATATATATATATATATATGTACATATACAGTATAGTATGCGTGCGTTTGCGCGTGTACATGTGTATGTACCAGGAAAAGTAGATGCTGAACTTGTCATATTGCTTACAAGGCACGCCATGCAGCATCGCATGCTTGCCACACGGTGCTTTGCAGTGTGCGGCTTGTATCCAGTCTTGGTAACGGGTGAGGGGTGCGGAGGGCTCCTAAAGGGGCTCCTTGATGGTGAAACGCCCCCCCCCCCCCCTCTCATACACACAAATTCGTCAGCCTTGGCCGATGCATTTCCACCGACATGATTTCGTGCGTGTTTTATGCATTTCTAACTTTCTGCACTGGGGCAAGAAGCCATGAAAGGTACTGGAAAGCAATTTGCTGTCTGTATTTTGTTGCAGGCAATAATTAACAGAAGGGAGGTGATGTTAGATGACATACAAAATAACGCATCGGTGTTATTCCTTTTAAATTGTTAAGCTGGTTCTATCCAAAGGGATAGACCTTAGAGCTTTGCCAAGCTTTTGTTCTGAGCTCTGCAGAGATATTCATGACCCCGTGCACGTTGAGTGTAGATGGAAATGGGGTCAGCAATGCTTTCACCTTGGCTGACCCATGTTCGCCTAGGGATGTTAAACGTTCTGTCAGAATTTATTAGTGATGCAACTTATGCAACAATGTTTAGGATACGCACTTCAAGTCTTAGAAGCCTAATCCAATGATGTGATTACATCTCCTCATGCAGTAATGCATCTTCGCCCAGAGTTTCTATGTGGCAAGTGTATCCTCGATTTCAGAGGTCTAGTTAGGTCACTTCCGGTGAACCTAGGGTCTTGTAATTAACATCTGTAATAGTACCGAGCATTCAAGGGGCAATGGCAAGAAATGCCCGACCCTAGCCATTATATTTTCGAATGGGACTACTTGAAGTCATCTTTGGAAAAACAGGCTTAATTTAAGTAGCGCTCCCCTGGGCGGGAAAATCGCAATGATGGAACGTTGAATAGCGCGGTAAGTAAACTGGAGAAATGTATGGAAGACTTCGTTAAGCCCTCACTCAAAAATCAAAAACAAATTGGAACCGAAATCGGCAAATCCAAACTTGGGCCGTACGTACGTTCATGCCTATGCAACCTACATTCTGAATGCAATTCGGTACCTTAACTGAACCTAGTACTGTGAAGTAACCCAACTGAAGCTACTCAACTGATTCACACGCGGTACCAATATGAGTGTGTTTGACATCCAGATGAGTCTTTCGTCTGTAAATTCGAAGTCGTTCAACTTGGTGCTAACTTAAAACCAAGAACTTCACTTCTGCGTAACGTTATGGGAAACGCATTTTAGGTTTAGGTCACTTGCAGACGTCTGTGTCGAAAGAACCTCACTGTTAAAGACAGTCATTGGCGGTACCTAATGAGGGTACTGCCAATAATAAAATGCGATAAATATTCTCTTCGCTCTTCTATCTTCTACCTTCTGCTCTTCACAAATATGTCTTCCGAGAAATCGCTAGCATTTTCGTTGGCACATCAGCTTTGCCTGCCTTGTAAAAGACACACGATAAAGTTGTGTGCATGCAGCTGTCGTCCAACCTCGGTACCCATGATCCTCGGTCACTCAACCGAAAACGCCCTGGACGATGCCGCTGAGTGAGCTGTACTCGGATTGGGGTTAAGCACGTCGTGGCCGTCACCTTCGTAAACTTCAGCCGTGCCTTTAATGTATTAACCATGGCGTAGATCCGACAAAGCTGCAGTGATATTGTATTGATCCGAATGGGTTTGGGAGTTACCTTGCTGGTCGAAGGTGAATGGTGAGAAGCGGAATCTTTCTCTTCTGTCGATTTACGGTGTCCCTCAGCGATCCTTGGTTGACCCTATCCTCTTCAGTATTTTTACGAATGAATCTCCATCTTACCTCCTTCACGAATATCTAGTATCCTGTGCCGACCACACCCAACTGCTGGACTCTACACATCCAGACCAACCATTCGTTTTGAAATCACGACAGGAGGAAACCATTCAAGTAGTTAATTCCTTCTTCACATTTAACTCTCTTAAAATGAAGCCGACCAAAAGAGCTATTCTTCCCGGCACTCCACAATCCTGAAAGGAAACCTTATATTTTCACCTGGGCAGTGCGTGACACCAATTGAGCCCTTCGTCGCCCATGAAGGTGCTGGGGGTCCTATTGCAGGTACCTTTTCTTGGGAGATGCTCACATCCTACGTTAAAATGCGCAGCCCCATCCTTTTCCGCTTGCATAAAATCCGCCACAACCAACCATATTGGCTGTTTGTGACGAATCACAATGAACAAATTCCACCACAAACCACAATCAACAGATTCGTCACCCGAGGTTCGTAAATCCATCATCCAGTCCCATGTTCTCATCTTCTGTACTGCCTCTCGGTCTGGGGTGTGGCTGCAGCGCATCACCTAAATAGAGTGCAAGGGGTGATTAACCGTGGGGCCAGGATCGTCACCGATGCTCCTCAGCAAGATCCAATGGCGGCGACCGTTCAGGCGCTTGGCTGGCGCGGTGACCTAGTCATTCCCCGTGGCAGCATCGCTGTGTTCAGGGCCCTTAATGACTCGTGGGTTCCTTTGGAGATTCGATCCCTGTTCACCACACGCACAGCTTTACGCCAGCGTGTCACCCGCGCGGCAGCGATGGGCGCCCTGGGTCTGCCAGCCCTCACCTATCGACAGCACGCAGGTCTTTTCGTATTTACGCGGCCTCATCCCGCTGCCGCCGACCACCACCATCTCTTACACCTACAATGTGTTTTGCGTCAGTCTGAGCGATGTAGACTGCCCTGTTGTGTAATCATTGCTTGTTTACCGCTTCGCGATATATTCTGACGGCTTAAATTTTGATACATAATTTATTGTTGGCCAAGTTGTTAGAACGAAGGGACGATTGATATCGTGCGAATCTGGTCGCGCCGTTTTTTTTAAAAATATTGCACCGATACTACTGTTGCAATCGCACCGAGTCAAACAACCCAGCTGTCTGAATAATTTGTGATTGAAATTAGCGTGAACATGACCCAGCCACGCATTCGCAATGAGAGGTGTCATTAGAGCTGCCAGTGGTCTTGCGCATACGGAAGAAACTCACAAGACATTTGATAGATTTCCTCAGGCGTATTTGTGGATACGTGACATTTTCACAACGCGCTATAATCACTTCAGCAGAGTTGGTCAGCTTTAAATGTATTAAAGTATTGAGGTCAATGACCTCTCTGGGATAACCACAGCCTTGGAAGGTACGCGAAATGCAGTTCTGGGCACGCAGCCGTACGAGCTTATCACAGATGCATGCAATGAGAAGTAGCAACCATGTCACAACAGCGCAGGTATTTTACCGCATTGGAGCGGCCAGACATGCCGCGTTATGTCAGGAAAACTTTCTCACATGCCAACAAATCCCGTACACTAACAAAGGCACACCCTGAGTGCTGAGATGCATGGAAACCCACCACTACGCACAATCATCAACGTTCTTCTTGACTAGATTCAAAGCGTGCGAGCACAACCAGTGTCAAAAAAACATCAATAACAACCATGGCTGAGAATTGTTGAACGCACTAAGCAATTATATAACAGCGGCCCGACACATTGAATAAGTAGCCATAGCAATGCTCTCATGTTGGTATTTTTTAAAACACATTCTCCTTAGCGGTCACTGGTTAAACTAGCACAAAACAAAAGTGTACATACATTTGTATGCGTCTTCCTCGCATGGGGCAAGTATATAATTACCCAGTCAGTTCTCGCATATGTGGAACTGTCGACGAAGAACGCATCAGACATTTGACGAGGCTACTTAGTTCACTTCAGCTACTTAGTTCAGGTACACGACAGATCTAAGCTCGCTCAGCGTTCATCTCGACTAGTGAGGAGATAGTGCAAGGACATCCAGGGACGCAGGAGGTTGGACGTAAGCAACCATTGCTTGGTGAGCGGTGCTATTTAACAAAGCTTATCCAGTTTGGAAACAATCAACACAGATAGTCGGAAACGCTTTCAGCCTTTCAGAGTCTCTGGATGGGCTTGCAATACTCATATATGTACATGAAGATGTATCTTGGCAAACTAGCTATTCACATCATGACATGCAAACGAATGTAGATATCGAGCCTGTTCTCTACAATAGAAGAAGCCTAAGAGCTCTACAGGTATCCGGGAAGTCAAGGCGTTTCCGATGAACGAAGTTAAGTCAAATTCGTGGAACACTGTGACCACGCGGTGCATGATGATGGCGGGTTTAAATCCGAGTACGTGGACGGTGTAATCCAGCGCTCCCACCATCCACCGTTGCTGTTCAGTACTCTGAAGAAAAAAAAGGAACACGTTAAGAAAAACTTACATCAAGACATGGTACGCACTGAGCAGAAACATTATGACCTAGTTTTACGCCGTACCATATGTTATTGATCGATACAAGTTAGTCATGACCGGAAACGCACCGCATATGAGCCGGTCATATTTCCCGACTCATTACTGTTCGATACGTGGTTTTACTAACAATTGTCAATGAAAGGTCGCATCAATTCACAACAAGCAAGCTTACCTTATTTCTTTGCTGATCCCACGACTGTGGTGACGCTGCCTTTAGGACGCAGGCAGGCGACGATTTTCTGGCTGCAGCAGAAAGCTTGCCTTCGACACCGGGTGGGAATGCTCCAGTGAGATGTCCCTAATCTCTAAACGCAATGACTTTTCCAGAAACACTAGGACGCTTACGGGACAGCCGACTTTTTTGGTTCTCGTGTTTCGGACACGACGATCACCAGCTTTGCTTTCGTACTGGCGCCCACCATGAGTGCATGAAAATTTAACGAGACGGTACTTTTTCTGCTGCAAAAGCGCCTCCTTGTCAGCACGGTCAGCGACCAACTTTGAAATGAAGTGCCCAGGATTTGTCTGAAGAAATTTACCAAGAGTGACAGAGCTCGACTTGAAAAACTTCACATTCGTCTCGGCCTCCAATTCACGGATATGGGCATCTAGCTCATCAAAGGAATGAAAACAGTCACCTTTCCTCAACACAGGCATCTTCTATCTTTTGTTGAGATGCTATACGTCTGAAACATAGCGAAGTATGTTAGCTAAGTGCACTGCCCAGTAATGTCCACAGACATTATGCACAAGGCACAACCAGCTAGTTTGCCAGCTGGCATACCAAGAACCACAAGGAGGCAGGAATATTAGGTCAGACCAGCAGGGATTCCAGGTCAGATCATGAGGAGTCACAGGTCAGATCATGAGGAGTCACAGGTCAGTTCATCAGGAGTCACAGGTCAGATCATCAGGAGTCACAGGTCAGACCATCAGGGGTGCCAGGTCAGATCATCAGGGATGCCAGGTCAGATCATCAGGGGTACCAGATCAGATCATCAGGGGTAAGAGGTCAGATCATCAGGGGTACCAAGTCAAATCATCATGGTACCAGGTCAAATCATCAGGGTACCAGGTCAGATCATCAGGGGTAGATCTGGTACCCACCTCCTGGTGGCCTGACCTGGTAATTCTAACTCCAGTAGTCTGATCTGGTGACCCCACACACTGATGGTCTGATCATCAGTAGCACCAGGTCAGACCATCAGGCACAAGGCACCATGCCAAACAAGCAGGGGGCATGGGTACCAGGTCAGACCAGCTGGCAGCAGCAGTGCCAGGTCAGACCATCAATAGTGGGGGTACCCTATCAGGTGGCAGGAATACCAGGCCCAACCACTAAGCACAAGGGTACCAGATAAGACCATCAGGGGCAGAGGTATCAAGTCCTTCTACCATGTGGCACAAGTACCATGTCAGATCACCATGAGACAGCAGTATTATGCTACCAGGAGCACTGGTACCAATTCACACCACCAAGTTGTGGTACCGGGTAAGGCCACCAGGAGGAAGTAGTACCAGGTCAGACCATGGGGGGCAGGAGTGTCAGGTCTGGCCACCAGGGGCCAGAGTACCAGGAGGTAGGAGTACCTCGCCAGACTCTCAAGGGCAGTAATATCAGGTCGGGAAGCCCTGACCTTGAACTGCTGCTATCTGATGCATCAAAGGGGCCTCTTGAATAGAGAGTGCCTCTTAATCCAGTACAGGGCTTCCTGGCTTGTAACACAGCCTGCCAAGCCAGCAAAGGGCTCACCATAACACAACATTGGGCCTTCTGACCTAGAACATCAGGGGCCAGGGCGCCAGATTGCAGGAGTACTACATTAGACTATCAGGGCCAGAGACAAGAGCCAGACCATTAGTGCTATATGAAAAAGTTATCAAGGCTGTATACCACATAAAATGTTTAAAGCCTAGTTTGGCTCAGCCACTGATGTATAATGCAGGGATCACTCAGCACACATTCAGCTTTTTTGCCACTGCGGAGGATGATCAAGCCGTTAAGTAATAATATTAGACAAACAAGGGCAATGAGGAGAGTCAATCCAATTTGCAACCTTGATAGGTTATGAAAAAAAACTGAAAAAGCCAGCATGTTTGCTAGCATATGGAAGCTGCATAGAAACTGGTCGCAGTCCGGGAAGACCTCTGTGATGGCCAACTTCTCAGCATGGTCCTTGTCAGTCAGCCACACCTACAGCTTTCTTACATATATATATATATATATATATATATATATATATATATATATATATATATATATAGATAGATATAGATATAGATATAGATATAGATATAGACATAGACATAGATATAGATATAGATATAGATATAGATAGATAGATAGATAGATAGATAGATAGATAGATAGATAGATAGATATATATATATATATATATATATATATATATATATATATATATATATATATAGATATAGATATAGATATAGATATAGATATAGATATAGATATAGATATAGATATAGATATAGATAGATAGATAGATAGATAGATAGATAGATAGATAGATAGATATATATATATATATATATATATATATATATATATATATATATATAGAATTATGATCTAAACACTGCTTTTAAATAAGTTTACATACATGCAAAGAGTATGTGAACAGTTGTGAACAACAATCATGTTTATTGTTTGCATTCTAACCTTAGTGGGTCCTAAAATGCATGTTGATGAAGCTAAGATCTCCAGTAACATCCTTCCTTGCCTCACCAGATCCAAATTTGCTTTTCAAACACAGCTGCTGTTTTCCCAAAGTTTTTAAAATTGATAAATACCTGTTTTTGGCCACTTGTTTTGTTACAATTGTGTACCTCGCTCACAAGATATCTCCTTGTCAATGCTAGACTTTGAAAAAAACTTAATCATTCCCAGCTGTTACTTTACAGCTTTCAATACATTTTGTTAGAAGCATATATGTACTGGTCAAATCTTTCTTAAATTAATACCACCTGATGTAAATTACTTTCCAGCATTTCCACAAAATCCACAGATTTTGATGAAAACACCTACCCAGTCTTGCTTTCAGCCAGGATGGGCCAATTCCTTTTCAAACCAGAAGACAGGCATTCAAAGAATCAGCTGAAGATCACCATTATCTTATACATAAGCACTGTAACATTCAATCAGCTGACAAAACCTGCTCCCATTTATGACAAAATGTATAGGTACAAAGTATGTGCTACTTTTAATGAATTACCTTAATATGAAGTAGAAACAAGTGAGGGAAAATCAGTCCAGCCTGCTGATGCTGACAGAGGGAATGGCACCATGGATTTTTGGTTTGGGGGGAGGATATCCAAGGGGCCTCCTAAGCAAAATGGGGCTGCCTCACAGGGGGCCTCATGGGCAATGTTGTCTTGAAAGTTGAAGGGAAAGGAAAATTGCAGGCATATGTTCTTTTACCAAACTGTTATAAGCCTTATATCCAGGTAAATAGACGTTGACAATAAAACAAACAGGACCTTATAATTTTGCAACAAAGGGCATTGGTACCATACAACATGGCCTCCTGGCACGTGAAAGGGCTTTGTCACCAAGAACAGCATACTTTCAATCCACAAAAGGGGTCTTCAAAGTTTAAGGAGATCCTGATTTGGAACTGCTGCCATCTACCCGTCTGCCGGCAATGGGAGGGGGGGAGGGGGCGGGGACAGCCCTATGCCATTGCTGCGCCGTCCCTGGTTGAAAACACCCTGATTTTGACCTACGCCTCGTCTCTGGCCAAGTGTACCTATTTAATGAAATTACTTTCATTGATCTGTGACTCGATTCGACATGCACATACCTTCATGCACGCACAATATGCACATACCTTCAATCCTCATTTGCCGCGCACTACATCCACCCTCACCCGCACCTCGACACGCCCGGCGTTCAAAACCGCGCGTCGGTGCGGACACGGTCGCAAACGCAGGCGAGTGCGCATGCGCAAACGTGACGTCATGAATCTGACTCGATTTACACAGTGGTGCAGTTGTGTGTAAATCCACTCGGATCCGACGTGATTTACACAGAAGGGCCGTTTTCAGTAAATCGACTCATGAGTCGATATACACGCTCCCTTCATTTTAACCACCGTACTACCGGTAGTTGAAATCCTGTTCTATGATTGGTCGGGCGGCCATGATGGATTCGCGATACGCAAGGTGTGACGTCATTTGTCAACTACTGGGCTCGCAAAACGCTTTACATCTCGGTAGTCAGCAGGACGTCGGTGGAGGTGGCGGCGCGCAGCTCGGGCGGTATCATGTTAGTGATTGAGCTTTTTGAGTTAATGTGCGAGCCAATGGGGATTTAGCGAATTCTGATGTATTTTAAGCATGCGAATTTATGACGGGTGACTGCTTTTAAAGGGGAGCGCTGCAAAGAGTCATCGAGGCCATTCGAACACGCGCTGCCAAGGCTACGCTCGCTTCGTAGCCAGGTCTGGGCTACCGAGCTGCTAAGCGCAGTCATTTGTCTAAGAAACTGGGGAATAGCACAGTAAATATTTCTTAAGTTTGATGCAAGTCAGCCAGCTAGATCACAGTAATACATGCCTTGAAGTGGGTCGTCATCTGATGGGGCTACCGGGACGATTCCTGTAATTCATCAGAGGTGATTGTCTCCATTGCCTTGTCTCCATTGTCTCCATTGACGCGCTTTTCAGGTATAAATGGAATGCGCACAATATCTTTCCGGCTGCTTATATTTTAAGCCTTAGGAACATATTGAAGACCGCGGCCAGTGTAACACTTTATACTGGTCAGTAGCTGATATGAAATAGCCTAGCATTCCGGTGGGCGGGGCTCGTCTACCAATAATCCGGTAGTTGATACGATACGCTAGCGGGCTATTGGCTGAGCCAGTTTCAAACAGTGATCGCCAATTTCGGCTTGTGATCCGTAAAACTATATGGTGCAAGAGACGGTTGATAAGGCGCTGAAGATTACTTTTAAAAAAAACAGTATCGAATGACATTTCGGCCGGTACGCACTGTTCTAGGTTACGGCAGAACAGACAGTATATTCTGAGTGATCGGGTTGACATGTGGCTAGGCTTAGACAGGGATTATTCTAGAAACTGTACGTAACCTATCCGAGTGGCTGATGTCATGCGCGCCACCTGGCCGAGGGTGATCTCAGATGGCCGGCGAATCCGCGGGGCGGTTATGTGTGGCTAATGGACGGTGGCCGACATAGACCTTTAAAGTGAAACCCTTTCATGCCGAAAAGTGAACTGCGTGACCGACCAACCGAACTTGGCGCTCACTGCGCAGGTGAGGCCGCTATATGGGCCAGCCAGCCCTTCCTCGTGTTGGGTCCATCACGGCAGACCGGTCATGAATCGGACAATAACCGGTATCAGCACATACCTTTGTGTCCCAACCTTTCTCTGCTGCCTGCCTCTGTCGCCTGTTTGGCCCATCGTCCGATCCCTTGCGAGAGAAGGGGAAAACCGCTGAAATCTGTGGTGCCTTTCCCAGGAGCGGACATGTTCTCATCTGCTATTTCCAAAACCCGACGTGATTCAGCTGCATCTTTTAAGTCAATCATTTATCGGCCCCCTCATCATCAAAATTTGTGCCAGGGTTGACAACCTACCTGATGTCATCTAGTTCTTGGTCCTGACGTTGTCTGGTCCTGATCTGCTCAGCCATTAATATCCTCTTATCTTGTTGATCGTCGGTCAGCATGGTGACGAGGATGAGCACGGTGACCCTAGAACCCGTTGGGCTGAGAAACATTTCGCGTAATATCCCATTCACTCTTGGATAGATTTATAGACGAAAGCATCGAGAGAACTTTTGATTTTTTCGCCCATCGCTGGTGCTTGGACGAACTCTTTGAGGCGAATCGCTCAAAGCTCACCTTCATCTGACGTCATTTGACGACCATGACTGCTGTGGCGCTGAAGTGAAGGAGTTTTTGATAAGCGATGCACAAGTAAAAGGAAATTTTCGTTCGTTAAAAAATGTGGGCAAGATCCTCAGCGAAACGCACAATTTGACTCAGGCCACGAGTCGGTCCCGCGGCTGGTTACATTGAAATGCCGAACGATTTGAGCATAACCACTTGCAAATACACCACGTGTGTGGTGCAAACATTCCCAAAACTACTGCGCTCCGCACTACCGATGGATTATGGACCACGCGCCCGCACCAAGTTGCCAGCAGGTCCGGTCGGTTCAATAGATCCGTAAAATGACGGCCGGATCTGGGAAACACGAACTGGGAAACACGAGTGGAGATCTCAAAGAAGGCCATGTACAAAATACTCGTCCCGCACTGTTTACTCTAAACCTGTGGCCGGATGGGGCGCAGACAGGGGCAGTTACCACCCGACCAAGGGTGTTAGGAATCCAAAGTAGACCTTGCGTAAGCCGTGACAGTCTGTTTTTTGTTCGCAAGCTTGTACACATTTTGCCGGTGAAAGAACTGTAACTGCGGTGACAGCCGGCGGAGTGTTGCGCATTCTGGCGTGGAGCTTGCGATCTGGCAAGCCGTGGCGATGCGCATTCCAAAAAAAGTAAGGTTTTCCTATATGAACGCCAACACGTGCAAAGCAAGGTTTCATTGCGGTGATTGTCCAAACCTAGCCCAGGGCATGCTGTTCCCAAGCGGTACCTCGCATGTGAAGGCCTGGACTAGAGCTGGATCGGAAGTGTTGAGAGTTGGACGAATCGAACAAATTGTGATGAACCGCCTTTACTGGTGCTTATCTGTGGCAGTGAAATCGCCATTAACGTGATGTTCATCACGCTCGATCTGAAACTGGCGGCGTCATTTTCGCTGATCGGTGAAAATGCACAACGTAGGCAAGCTGAAGCACCTATCTCCGATGAGACACCCGACTGCCATCCATCCGCCGCCACCGTGAAAGGTCAAGGACGATGTGAATGCGCGCGAGCGCACACACTTACCTCCCCGGGAACACCCCACCCGAACAAGACAGGTCATCTGCGGCGCTGTAGCCATGCGCAGCGGTTCCAGCCGCTTCGGCGGGTCGGTCAGGGCCAGACGCCACACGCCCTCTGCCCTGCAGAGCTGTGGAGCGTCGGCGAGCCGTTGCTGGACACCGATGCGAACGACGTTCCTTCTGCATCCCAAAACAGCGCCGCGCAGGAGAGACTGCTGGCTGGCTGTGTTCGATGGGCTCCGGGTCCAAGAAGGGTTCGGCGCCTGTCGACCACGCAGCCCAGCCCAGATCAGCCCCGATGCGGTGCACCACGCACCGGGGTGACGCCATCCGACGGGCGTTGCGCGCTGGGATCTGCCCCGTTCATCCTGCCGGGTTCTGTCGG
>NW_023597010.1:109751-159751 GCF_011947565.3 Pollicipes pollicipes
AACTCATTCTTGCACAATATTAAACGCATATATTACCCGGGTACAAAAAAAAATAATAAAAGTGCCTTAAACACGGAGCCACCCAAAGGTCAACCATCAGCTGAACTCCCGTCCTGGAGTGCTATAAGGCCTGAGCAGAGGCGAGGGAGGTTCTCACCAATGCTCAGTCCTATAGTTTTCGCTGGCCACACCGTTCGTCGTTCGCTGCTAGCCTCCCATCCCCCTGGCCGGCGAGAAAAAATATCATCGTTCCTCTTTCCCTCACTCCTCGCCGGTAGGAAAGCACCACCGATACCGCCACCGCTCACCAGCCAGCAGGAGGTTGAGCTTGTGCAGCAGGTGGCGCTGGCGCTGCGACGCCTGCCACAGGCGCACCTTCAGGCTGGCGTGCTGACTGCGCTGCGAGCTCACTTCCGCCTGCGCCTGTCGGGCAGCGGGCGACGGCGTCAGACTGACGGTCAGAAGACGGCGCCGACCAGCCGCCCGCACCCGACCCCTGCCAGCTTGATCAGGCCCTCGACACGAGAGCCGGTCCTCGCGCCTTGGCGCAGGTGGACTTTAACTGGTCAGATCTGATTGGGCACTTAATGATCATGTGCAACACTTGAGCCAAGTTGGTAAATCATGGTACACAACCAGCTGATCTGGCCATGAAATCTGATATTTTACGTCCAATGGTCCTTCCAGCATTATTCACAGAGCAGGGCTCATCACATCTCTGGGATCACCGCAGGTCATACCCGTGCAGCACGATCCTGTGGGTGTCTCAGTTTGGTCTTATGACAACATGACCTTCTTTTGTTTGAACCATACCCCGGGGATATTCTGGGTGTTGTCTCACTTTTTACAAGGTGTAGCATAAACAATGCATTTGATCTTTTCTTACAGTAGTATACACCTTAGCATGCAAATCAGCTTTCACATGTTACTGTAATGTTCCGTCCGTTAACACAGGTTTATTACTTTATACTTAAATCAAACAGTTGCTTGCAAGGTCAAGCCAAGAAGCTCGGCACGTAGCCCACAACTGCCACACAGCCATCCGCGCCGCACCACACACGCAACCCAAACAAAGGGCTGTCACTCCACGCGCAGACTCCCCAGCGGTGACGTGACCAAACATAGAAACACAGGTGCACAAAAACAAA
Organism: Pollicipes pollicipes; assembly: GCF_011947565.3. Taxonomy (NCBI): domain Eukaryota; kingdom Metazoa; phylum Arthropoda; class Thecostraca; order Pollicipedomorpha; family Pollicipedidae; genus Pollicipes; species Pollicipes pollicipes. The sequence goes on from NW_023597010.1 coordinate 110,900, forward strand.
CACAAGTTACGGTGGCATAACCAAACACGGAAACACGAGTTAGAGAAACACAGGTTCCTATAGCTTCCGCTAGGCGGCCGAACTATGGTTTAACGGCGACTACGAAAACAAACTTCCAAAACACCTGAATGCTACAGTTACACACTTCAACAGGAAAACTATTTAGCTACCAATTTTAGTTACAATGCCCTGACAAAATAGAAGCATAGTCATGCATATTTCGCGAGTTCACAAACCAAGAAAAACAACACAATGTCAAAAACCATGAGTAAGTTCTACAAAAATGCTAACAACTAGCTACGCATCATTTAAGAAAACAGGTTATTTTTTCTACCGAAGATCAAATAATATGCAGCACATGGTGAGCCTGTATCTATTAATTATAACCGTACATGTTTACCAATGACAGGAGTGACAATAAGCCAAAAAAGATCAGTTACAAATGTTGAACAACACTAGTCTCAATATAACATCTAATTTATCTTCATGTTAGCATCCAGATTTCAGGGTTTCAGACACCTATCATAAGTTGTCATGGCAGTCAATGTTAGACAAACCAGGCCGAGGTTGAAAAAGCTGCTGAGAGCTACAGTAGCCAGCCTGAACAATTATTTTTGAGCCATTTAGAATTTAAGTATGGAATTAATTCAAGTAATTATGTAATAAAATTAACTTGAGTCTTAATGTCAGCAACCAGAAATGCACTTAATTCCATTTGGCTAGAATTCATTCAAAATGAACAAATTAAACTGGGTCAGATTATGGATGACTTACATTCAAAGGAGCTGCTAAAAAATAATTTTAGTATAATTAGAATTCCAGTATCATAACATAAATCACACCAAACTCAAAAATGAGAATGTAGCACTCAGGACACAAGAATGCAGTTATATGCACATCTCAATGTTTTGTGTAACTTGTACACCAAACTTTACTGGACATCAAAACCTTTTTCAGCTGCAGCTGAGCGGCTCACCTTGCACAGTGCCTCATCAATGCAAACAATGAGATTGGGGTTTCATGTGAAGTAATTTGTGAACTACATAATCATGATCCTGTCACAGATGTGAATTACTCCAGGCCATGATTTTGCAAAAAAAAAATCAGACAACTGAGGTTTTTTCAGTAAAACAAGCTGATAAATTCCTGAGAATACAACACCACAGTTTGTTTTGTTTTTCACATAACACTTATTTTTAGCATGCCCTGCATATGTACACCATATCTGTGCTGCACACCACCTCAGCAGAATCCATTATGACTTCAACACAGTGATGGGAATGCAAGGCAGCTCATATACTTGACTTGAGATCTCAGATTGGGTAAATATTGCTCAGATTATCAGCTGCTGATGGGCATACTCCCATTCCCCCAGCCAGGAGGCTCGCAGTGGACACCAGATGGCTTCATTATTTTGGCTTCATTATTTTGTCCAATTCACATAAGTTTAGAGAAAAAAATTGGCCATTAAGCCCTCCCTCCAAAACAAATTTGGCTATGCATCTCTCCAAAATCCTTCATAAAAGCCTCACTAGGGCATTAATGTTGATACAGGTACTTGGATATGGATGCATCCAATTTGGTGCGCATGCATAGAGTGAATGGATGCATTTTCTAGGCCTGTCCAGGTTCTGGTAGGTGAACACCTCTTCCTATGCCCTATTTTCATTTATATAACTTACCTGCGGCAGCCAAAATTGTACTGAGAACAATCCAGCAGTTCAGTGCAAGCCATATTCGACCATTGCATGAAAAAACTTAACTGTGTAATCTGCATCGTACCCATACAGCCACTGGCCGCACATACCATGATTTGTCATCGACATGCTCATCTTATGTCTCTATTTGGAAATGATGCCATGTACATCATTTGAAGTTTTCACTGGGCACGGGGGGTATTGCCTTGCCCCTCATTGCCCAACTTCAGAATGGGTATTGCATGAAGATGGGGTGCTTGAAAGGCACAGTCATAGAGCACAGCTGGACAGCATTCTGTCTTGGCCGGCTTTGAGGCTCGGAGACCGGGGAGCTTCTGGACTTTCCTCTGGCCAGGCGGCGGGCACGCTGTGCCGCCAGCCCCGGCCTGCCAGCCGTCGGCGCACACCTGTTTGAGGACGGCGGCGGTGCGGCGGCGAATGGGCGTGGCGTTCTCCAGCCCGGCCGAACAGCACCTCCTCGAGAGCGAGCTTGGCCTGCCGCAACTCCGGCCCGCAGGACGCCGACGCTGTGACGGTGGCGCGGGCCGCAGCGGGGCCAACGCGGGACACCAGCAGGGCGCCGGGAGGCAGCGGCGGCAGGGTGGGGCGGGACGGCGTCGGCTCCTGCCGAAGAGAGCGCGGTCAGGGACAGCACGGACGGCCACCATCGGCCGCTCAGCAGGAGACGTCGGGGGAGATGACGTGCACGTAATGCCTCATCGTAACGCGTCTGATGATCACCAGCGTGCGCGCACTTCATGCCTGAACAGGCGCCGAGAGTCACATATCGCTCTGGCGTCAGGTCTCGGGACTGCGCAGAGCGCACGGCAGGTCGCAGCGACACTGGGGAAGCATATTCATGAACGATCGACCCACAGGCACACAGAGAACGCGCGAACATACCCTCTCTGTAGCGACTCACAATCTATTGTAAACAAGACACCTGCTTTTTCTACGCAAAAAAGCCTAATTCGAAAGACAACGACGACTCATGACAAAGAGAGACGGTCATGACGCCCGTTCCGCCGTTAGTGTACCCCCCCCCCCTCTCCATCCCTCCCCCGCCCCCCCCCCCCCCACATACACAGAACACAGCACCAGAGCGCGGCACCGGCCCCCGCCCCGCGCTCCAAGCAGCGGCAGCGGAAGCGGCGGCGGCGGCGGGGAGGGGGGGAGGAGGGGGAGGGCTCACCGAGCTGGTCCGCTGCGCTGGACACTGTCTCCGCCGGCTGGGAAGTCGCTGCCGGTCGACGGGCGCGTCAGAGGCGGAGGGTCGACGCCCCGGCTGCCCGGGAGCGTCCGCGACCAGGCGGACGTGGCGTCAGAGGCGGAGGGCCGACGCCGTGGCTGCCCGGGAGCGCCCGCGACCAAGCGGACGTGGCGCCCGAGGCGAGAGAGCCGACGCTGCTGCCGGGGTTTGTCCGCAAAGGAGGTGGACGTGGCGCCCGAGGCGGAGGGTTGACGCCGCTGCCGGGGTTTGTCCACGGCAGAGGCGGGACGTGGCGCCCGAATCGGAGGGCCGACGCCGCTGCTGACGGAGGAGGCCGACGGCGGACGTGGCGCCGGGGGGTGGGGGCCGGCCGACGCCTGCCGGACGAGAGACACGGCTGAGGGAGGACGGCTGTACGGCCTCCCTGCCGACACTGATGGCAGGCAGGTGAACAGTTACACGGCCGGAGAGGAGCGGCCGGGGAATGACTCAGCCCATACGCACGCATGCCATAAGTTCGAGAAAAGCTCAAAAGGCACGAATGGCGCTACGTGCCTCTTAATGTAGCATCGCAAGGTGTGTAAAAAACGGCTCTATGCCGTGCGAGCAGACAGCAGGCGTATAAAATAAACGTGCAATGCCCTACGTTCACCCCACCTTACAACACCTCCCTAAAGCACCTCACCTCCCCCCCCCCCCCTGATCAACTAACGAGATCCGAAACCCTCCTCCTACATCTCTTAACAGCCCTCAAAAACTCGTCTCCCTACCCGCCCCTGCCCAAGCAGCGCTGTCCTGCTGACCTGCGGGTACGCGGCGGCTGTGGGCTTCCCATGCCGAGCACGATCTCGTCGTCGCTTATGTCGGAGTTGTCCAGCAAGATGACGTCCAGCGGCGGCCCGCGGCTCGGGCGTCGGCAGCAGGCGAACCTCGTCGTCTCCGTCGTCGGCCGCCGGCGCCGGCTCGGCCCGCGCCGGCCGCGGCAACGGCTCCACTACTATGTCCACCTCGGGCAGCGCCAGCGGGTCTGGCATGTCGTCGGCAGCACCGACATCAGCACCAGCACCGGATGCCGCCGCCGGTCCCGGCTCTAACATAATGGTCATCTGGCTGCGCGGCTCGGCGCCGCTGGCCGGCTCCGGCTCCTGCTCCAGCTCCGGCTCCGGCTCCGGCTCCGGCTCCGGCTCCGGCTCCGGCTCCGGCTCCGGCTCCAGCTCCGGCTCCGGCTCCGGCTCCGGGTCGCCGGCGCTGGGCGCCACAGTCTGGCCCGTGCGTCGATCCGTCGGCTGCTGTGGATCCACCACCGGGCCAACGAACGCGAAGCCGGGCAGGTGTGACACCCACACCACGCTGACCTGGACACCGTTGACGAAGGAAGAGACAGGCTGGCCAGTTGCGCGCACCTGGTGCACGGCGTGCTTCAGGTACCGCTTGGTCAGCGAGATGGGGATGCCGTCGACGTGCAGCAGCTCGGGCAGCCCCTCCAGCTCGATCATGTTCCAGCGCGCCGTGCGGCCGTCGAAGTGCGCCGTCACTATGCGGCCCGGCACCCGCCGCGGCGGCATGCGCACGAACGAGAGCCGGGCGCCGTTGCTCAGGTCCCGCGACCCGGGCACCTGCGACGTCGGATCCGTGGAGTGCCGATCCGTGGGCTTCGGATCCGTGGAGTGCGGATCCGTGGGCTTCGGATCCGTGGGCTTCGGATCCGTGGGCTTCCGGTCCGTGGGCTTCCGGCCCGGGGACTTCGGGTTCGTGGGCTTCGGATCCGTACGCTTCGGGGTCGTGGGCTTCTGGGCCGTGGGCCATGGGACCCTGGACCTCGATTACCGTGGACGTCGGGGCAGGGGCCGGCTCTGGGTCCGTAGACTTTGGATTCCTGGACTCCGCCGATCGGGATGATGGGATCTTGGGGTTTGCCACTTTGGACAGCGACGTTTGGCTCCCTCGTTTCCTGAGCAGATTCGAGCCCCTGAACTTGCGATCTTCGGGATTTGGAGGCGGAACCGAGGACGGCGGGGCCTGGGGGGCCGACGCCGGCTGCTGCCCGTAGGCAGAAGGCACGCTGCAGGCCGGGTTGGTGCTCCCAAACCATGCCCCGCACCTGAGGCCGACCGGTGACGGGGGTGCCGGCGGTGCTCTGACGACGGCGACAATCTGACGGCGGCGCGAGTCCTGCCATCGGCAACGAGCTTTTTTTTGACGACACGAAAGGTCTTGACGCCCACGTCTCTTTGAGCGTTTGACGCCGTCGAGGAGCTGGGTCGTGCCCCGTCGCCAGCGGGCCCCTTAGCATTAGACGACCCAGCCACATGCACGGGTAGCCTGGGGCCCGTCGCCACCGAGGTCGGTTTGGAGCCCGAAGACGGCTGGATGGAGGACAAGCCACCCGCGTCGGACTGCACCAATGGTCGTGGCCGGGCCGCCGCGCTCGCCGGCGGTCGTCGCGCCGCCGACGCCGGCGGCTTCCGGCCGCGCAGTGCCACCTCCGGCCGCCAGCGGGGCCGGCAGCGGCAAGCACCGGCTGGAACGCGGCCTTCGGCGGCGGCGGCCGGCCGGCGCCGTGCGCGCCGGCGATGGCGATCTTGAGCGCCTTGCGCTCGCGGGCGCGGATCAGCATACGCAGGTGGTCGGGCGCGCCGGCGACGCCCTCCGCCGGCGGCGCCGGCCCAATGTCGCCAGTCACCGTCACCTTCACCACGCCGGGCGGCGCCGCCGCGTCAGCCGAGCTCGCCTCGTCACGCCCGGCGGCGACGCGGCGACCCGCTCACCGGTCACCGCCACCTTCATGACGCTCTTCGGCAGGATTCTCACCCTCGGAGGGATGTGGACGGTGATGGGACGCTTGGCGGCGGCCAGCCGGTCGCGCTCCGCCTCCTCGGCCGTCTTACCCTCCTCGTGGATGGCCACCACCTTGCCGTCCTCCACGCGGACACGGATCCGAGGCGGCTCCGGCGCCGCGCCGCCGGAAGCAGCACGCTTCCGGGGCGACGGGGCCCTGCCGCCCGACGCATCATCGTCGGTGGAGCGCGAGCGCGCCGGCACGGCGATGTCGTTGCCGGTGGCGCTGACCAGGCACGCCGCCCGCGGCGGCGCGCTGTCTGGCACGCCGGGCGGCCGCACGCCGACCCAGCGCTCCGTCCGTGGCGGCCCGTCGTCTGGCACGTCGTCGGTGTCGAGCGGCGAGACGGCGTGGAGCTTCGCCGGCATCAGGCCGACGGCGTCTGTGATGTTGAGCAAGTGCAGCACCTCGGGCACGCCGGCCGTCCGCAGCACGCCGCTCGGCCCGGCCGACAGCTGCTCGCCCAGCACGTTCAGCGCGCGCAGTAGCCAGGCGTCGATCTGTACGTCGGGCACGGCCACGGCGCCCAGCAGGCGCAGCGCGTCGTCGGCCTCCTGCAGCAGCAGCGCCATGCCGTCCGGCTGCAGGCGGCGCGACAGCCGGTCCACCCTGTGCAGCACCTCGGCGCCCGGCTGCAGCTCGGCCTGCTCCGTCGGTCGCAGCAGCACGCAGCCCTCCTGGCCATCCAGCAGCAGCCGACCCAGCGTCACACGGTGGTTGACGACCAGCAGCGGCACGCGCAGCAACCGAAAGGGAGCGCCCTCCACGTCCACCGGCGGGCCGAGCGGGCCCTCGCGCGCGTTGCGGAAGCGCCGGCCGTCGGGCGCGCGCACCACCACGTCGTCGGCCGGCTGGATGCGCCACGTCACGTTCTGCAGCAGTGGCGCCTTGGTCAGCACGCTGAGCATGCCGTTGCGCAGCCGGACCGCGTGGCGGCGCTGCGAGCCGGGCGCGCGCTGCCCGGCCGGCGTGATGCTCACCACGCGCGTCACGGTCTCGATGTCGACCGGCTCCGGCAGCGGCAGCACCAGCTGCGGCGGCGCCGGCGGCCGGCACCCAGATGCGCGGCGCGAGCGCGGCCCGTCGCCGCCGGCGCCGCCACGCAGCACGACTCGAGCTGCGGCAGGTGCGTGAGGCGCGGCCGCGGCGCCGCGCGGCCGAAGGTGCGCGCCGCGTGCTCGTACCGCGGCCGCGACACGGTCGGCGGCAGCGGCCGCGAGCGCAGCGCCACGTTGCGGCCGAGTTGCGCCAGGTGGCGGCGCCGGCGCAGGAAGCAGGCGCCGCCCAGCGCGTACTCCTCACAGTCGTACCGGCCGTGCAGCACGCAGAGCGGCGCCACGTCCGGCAGCCGGTAGCGCGGCAGCAGCACGGTCGGCCGCTGCGCCAGCTGCGCGTACTGCCCGTCCAGCCGGTCCTCCCGGCACGGCGGCAGTCGGCTGGGCAGCACCGGCCGCGGCCGCGGCCGCGGCGAGGGCGGTCGTGTGGCGGCGCCCTGGCCGCCCGTCCACACGCCCTCGTAAAGCACGTCCTCTTCGACGAAGCGGGCCGGCACGCGGCGCGCGCGCTTGCCGCGGCCGATGGCGACCGGCACGGGCGTCCCGGGCGACGACGAGGCCGAGCTGGGCGGCGTCATGTCGGACCAGCTCTCGCTCGGAGACCTCCGCTCTCGCAGCGCCGCCACCCGGGCCGCCCGAAACCCGCAGGAGCAGTAGAACATACAATGGTTGCCGCCGCAGTGCGTGGGCTCGCGCGGCGCGCATGTCAGGCTCTGACAGACGCAGCCCAGCCGGCAGAACGCCTCGCCGCACGGGGCCGGCGGGCCGGCCGCTGCGCCATCTGACGGCACGTCGGCGGAACTCGCGCGCGTGTCCGGCGCCGCGTTCTGCAGCTGGGACTGTGGCGGAGACCCGGCGCCTGGCGCGACGGCGGCAGCCGCTCCAGCTCTCTCAGGCGTCGTGTCGGTCCCCATGGTGATCTCGTGGATGTCGCTGACCATGGCGCGCGCCGAATCTACCGCGGCGTCCGGGGACGCCCGTCCCCAGCATTTCAAGCTCGGCTTCGTCCGACGACGTGAACTCGTGCATGGAGTGGACGGAGCGGATGTCACTGTCCGAGTCTAGGTTCAGCACGAATTCCTCGTCCGACTGGTCTTCCTCCACTGATTCCGTCCACGCCCGACTCTCCTCGCCTCCCGCCGCCTCCGCTCCGCTGGGCGCCTCGTCGTCGAGCCGCAGCTCCAGCGCGACGCCTGCCGCCGGCGCCGGTGACGCCTGCACGCCGGCCGGTCTCGCCAGAGCCGCGTTGGGGTCCGCCTCACCGGATGCCGCCCCGCAGGAGCTCTCCGCGTCGAAGGAGCCGAACGCCTCGGCTGCCGCCCGCCGCAGACCCTCGTCCAGGCCGGCCGTAACGGAGTCGAGCGGCAGTGGCGGCAGCAGCATGGTCCAGCCGACGTCGGCGCCCCCCTGCGCCGGCTGGCCGTTCGCCCGCCTTGGCTCCAGTTGCGGCTGCGACTGCGACTGCATCTCCTGCTCTTGCTCCTGTACCATCGGCACCTGCACCTGCTCCTGCTCCTGCTCCTGCTCCTGCTCCGGCTCTGGCTCCGATAACTGGTCCTGCTCTGGCTCCTGCTCCGGCACCTGGTTCTGCTCTCGTTGCTGCTCTGGCTCAAACTTCCCACTGACTGAGCCCTGCGGTGAGCGCGAGCCAGGACAGGAGCCGGGCTCGCAGGCGCTCTCGGCTGCGTCGCACTCCGCCGGCCCGGCCGCCTCCCCGGCGATCCCCGAATTCGGCGTCGCCGCGTCGGAGCGGCCGGCAGCGGCCTCCGGCCCTGGGTCCGGCCCCAACCCATCTGCCGCTGTTCCTGGCTGCCTGACGGTGGCCGGGGATCGCACAGCTTCCCGAGGACTCCCTGGCACAGCGGCTTCAGAGCTACGTTCGGCCAGAGCCACGTCGTCATCAGCATCGGTGTCAGACAAGCATAGTTCAGTATAGTTGTCGCGGACAGTTTCCAAGCCACGACACACGGGGGAATGCGACCCCTCCTGCGATTTTTCCTCCTGGGACTTTTCTTCAACCGCAGTGGCCTTTGCAGCATGAGCAGGTGACCCGTTTCTGTCATCAGTCGACACAGCCATGTCATGCGCAGCATTCTGCCCAGCAGACGAGCTGCTGCCACCAGCATCTCGCGCGTGATCAGTTTCCATCTCCTCATGTCGCCCTCCTCCCGGCTGTAGACGCTCCGCACACTGTAGATTGAGCTCCAGCTCTCGCTCGCGTCTCTGCCGCACCATCTGCCGATCGCGCTCCTCCCTCTCACGCCTCTCCTCTTCCATGCGCTCTCGTTCGCGCTTCTCCTCCCGCTCATCCTGCTCGTCCATCCGCTGTCGGAGCGCCTCCGGTTGGGCCTTCCGTCTCTGGAGCCTGCTCTGTGGCGTCAGGGCGCCGCCGGGTTCCGCCGGCCCCCTCCGCACTGGAGGCAGAGGGACTGGAGCTACTGGAGGCACCGGCACCGCGCCGCCGTCGGGCGGCGGGCGCACGCGCACGGCTGACGCGGCCACCTGTGCCATCTCGCAGCTCACAAGGCTCGTGCTGACGCGGTACTCGCGGCGGCGCCAGGCGGTCAGCCGTGCCTCCACCGCGTCCGGCCGCACCACCTGCCCGGGGAAGAGCGCACGCTGGCCACCGGCGAGCCGGCCGCGCGCGCCGCGCACCACCACCTGCCGGTGCTCGTGGTAGACAAACGGCACGCGGCCGCTGGTGCCGTCCGGCCGGTCCCAGGCGCGCCGTTCGGTCAACGAGCGATCGGTGACGCGCGCCAGCGGCAGCAGGCGGCCGCAGCGCGCCACAAACGACAGGCGCGGCCGCGTGGGTGGCGGCAGGCGCCGCGGCGGCCGCAACAGGGCGCTGAGGGGCACCCAGCCGGTGTCGGCGCCGGGTGCACACTCCTTCTCTTCCGCCGCCATCGCCAGAGCCGCCTCGCGCTGGCGGGCGCGCGCCGCCTCTAGCTCCTCCTCGTCGCGCAGGCCGAGCCACACGAGCCGCTCCAGCGCCGTCTTGAAGCGCGGCTCGCCGGGCTGGCGACCGGACGGCGGCCGCGGCAGCGGCGGCGGCCGGGTCGGCGGCGGCGCCGCGGTCGGCACCACGCTGGCCCGCCGCCTCTGGGGACGGCGAAGCTCAAGCGTAGTCGGCCGTGCTCGGCCAGGTAGGCGTCCAGCGCCGGCGAGGTAAACACCAGCGCTGGCGGCTCGTCCGGACCCGGCGGCGGCGCTGCCAGCGCGCGCACCTGCGCCGCCACGGCCGGGTCGTGCCCAGCCGCGAGGGCCGGTTGCGCGGCAGGCGTGCCGGCGCGAACGCCTGGCGCGCCAGCCTGCTGATGTGCTCGTATGGGTTCTGTGCGCACTTTGGCCGGCCACGGCTACGGTCAAGGCGAGGCCTGCCCGGCCTGGCCTGCCCGACAGAGGTCCCGGGAGTGCAGTTCTCAGGAAGGCCGGCACGCGGCGTCAGGCTCGTGGAAGACCACCTACCAACGCCCGCAGCGCGGCGGCCGCGGAGTGAGCCCCGGGCCACCCTGGAGTCTCGCCGCTCAGGTGGCGCCATGCTGCGCTGGTCTAAGCCCGATGAGTCCGCGACGGATAGGTCCGTCGTCAACGCGTCTGAAGTGGACTGGTCGGCGCCACCGACGTCCACCCCCGCCCCGTCCGACGCCATCTCCCCCAGCGTCGGATCCCCCGCGCAGGGCAGGTCTGCCGCCGGCGCTTCCGGAGCGGGCGCCGGCGCGTCCGCGACGGACGCCGCCGCCGCTAGTCGCTCGGCGGCGGCCTTCCGTCGAGCGCGTCGCAGCTCGCGGCGCGCGCGCTGCTCCTCGCGCCGTGTGAAGCGCGCCAGCGCCTTACTGCTGGCGAACGACACGAAACGGAAGCCGTCGATCATGTCAACGCGCTCTCCGCGCTCGCCGCAGTACGCGATGTGCACCGAGAGCTGGGGCTTCTCGAGGGTGCCACAACGCACCACGCGGGGTGGGCCGCTCCAAGCACCGCCGGCAGCGGAAGCGGGCTTCGGAGCGGCAGCGGCGGCCGGCTCCGGGGCGGCAGTGGCAGAAGGCTCCGAAGCGGCACCAGCGGCGGGCTCCGGAGCAACGACGGCGGCGAGTTCCAGAGCGACGACGGCGGCGGGCTCCGAAGCGGCAGCGGTGGCCGGCTCCGGAGCGGCAGCGGCAGTAGGCTCCGGAGCGGCACCAGCGGCGGGCTCTGGAGCAACGACGGCGGCGAGTTCCAGGGCGACGACGGCGGCGGGTTCTGGAGCGGCAGCGGCGGCGGTGGGCTCTGGAGCGGCTGCGGCGGCAGCGACAGCGGGTTCCAGAGTGGCAGTGGCGGAGGCAGGCTCCGGAGCGGTGCCGGAGGTGGCGTCCCTCACCGGTGGCGCCGCTCCCTCGGCGCGGCCGACCTGGGCCGGGCTGGCGTAGTCTGTCGGGGCGGGATTCGCGACGCGCGCCGACCGGCCCCGCTTCGCGCGGAGCACCTGGCGCGAGCGATTCGCCACCAAGCGCTCGAACAGATCGTCTGTGTCCTCCTGGATCTTCTCGAACGTGCCGGCGTAGTCGCCGTCGGCGTCGGTGCTCACCTCCAGGATCGTCTCCCAGACGAGTGAGTCCTCGTCGGGCGTAGGGGACAAGTTGCCGGCGCGCGGCTCGGCGCGCTCGCCCGTGCGTAAGTAGTGCGCCAGCTCAAGGTCGGCGGTGAGCGTCTTGGGCGCCGGTCGTCCCTCCAGCAGCTCCCGTCGACGTGCGCGGTAAAGACGTTGCCGAAGCGCGCCGAGCGTCACGGGCCGTCCATCCCGGCGGCCGAGGCCCCAGCCACGCCCGCCCCCGCCGCCACGGCCCACACCGCGTCGGCCGCGGCCCCCACCACGCCCACCGCCGCCCCCACTACGGCTGCCACAGTCCCCCACCGCGCCCACGGCCGCCACGGCTGCCGCCGCGCCTGCCACGACCGCGGCCGTCGACGGTGGCCGCCGGCGGCTCGTCGAAAAGCGTCGCTGACTCGCTGGGGGCCGCCGCTGCCGCCGTGTAGTCACCGAGAGTGGGAGCCGCGGCCGCCGGCGGCTGCTCGTCGGGCGTCGGCGCCCCTGCCGCGAGGTCGCCGAGACTGGGCGCCGCCCGCCGCGTCAGTGCCGGTTGCCGGGCCGTCCGCCGCCAGCTCCCGCCGCCCCGATCGGCGCCGTGTCCGTCCTCCCCAACTGCGGGGAAAGGTGGGCCCGGCCGGACGCGCCGTCGCCGGCCCGGTACCCGTCTCCCCGCCGCCACTATTGCGCAGCACGTTCTCCTTGCCCGGGTCACCGACGCCACCCCGTCAACTTCTGCCGCGTGGCAGACAGGACGCGCCGCCTGTGGGCGCCACCTCGCGTATTGGCCCACCGCGCCCGATGGCGGTTCGCCACCTCGTCGAAGAAGAGCTTCCTCTGCACAATTGCCGTTTGCGGCTGCGCGTGGAGGGCGATCCCGGAGGGCGGGAGCGGCGAGCTGCCGCCAGCCGGCGGTTGGCAGCGTTGCGCGGGCCCGCGTCCGTCGCGCTTGTCGGCGCCGTCGCCGTCTGGGGAGCGATGGCTTCGCGGCTGGCGGCCGCTGCGCCGGCGGCAAACAAGCCGGGTCGCACACGGACGTGACAGCGCGCCAGTCCGTCGCCGGGATGGAGGGCGCGGGCACGGGCGGCGGCACGGGGCGTGCTGACTGGCGACGGCCCCCCGGCGCCGGCGCCGCGGCAGGACCGACCCCCGACCGGCGTCGGCCGCCGCGGCTGCCAGCGTCGGCGGCTCGCCCTCTTGCCGCGCGGGGCCCGTCGCCGTAGCTGGGCGTCTCCATCCCGTCCGCATCGGCCGAGAAGAGACCAGCCAGGTCTGCCAGCGCGTCCGCCACCGACTTCTGGGCAGCGATCCGCTTTGTCCTGGCTGCGGCCAGCGCCGCCCTGGCTGCTTCCCGCTTCGCCCTGACAGCCTCGCGTTTCGCCCTGATACCTTCGCGCTTCACCATGGCGGCGGCGCGGTTTTCGTCGACAGCTTCGCGTTTCGCGCCGACAGTTTTATGCACTACCTCCACAGCCTCGAGCTCCTCCCGGACCACCGGACGTCTTGCTTTTCTTCGTGAATCGGCTGCCGGGACCCTCGCAGCAGTCGGCTTTCCCTGGGCGGCTGCCGCATCTACCTGGACAGCTGGTGGTTCCGCCAGGTCAGCCATAGTTTTTGCCACACCAGCCGGTTCTGCTCCAGCAGCGGCCGGTTCCGCCCCGGCAGCGGTGGACTCCGCTTCAGCAGCGTTCGACTCGGCCTCGGCGTCCGGGCCGGCGCGTCGGGTGCTGCGGCGCCGCGGCGAGGCGCGCGGTCGCTCGTGCAGCTTGGCCCGCAGCCCGGCCGACATGGAGCGCACCACATGCCGGCCCGGCAGCGACGGCGCCGTCGCCTCGCTCCGGTGCATCACGTGCGCCACGGCCGCCTTCATCTTGGAGATCAGCTCCGCCGGGCTGCCCGTCGCCATGGCGACGGCAGTGGGCCGTCCACAGTCTGCGGCGAACAGCGAGGCGTCATGTAAGATGCAAGACCAGGCACCTGCGCCACGAGCACCAGCGCAGCGACGTCAGGCTTTGTACAGCTGTAGACATTTGAACTACCGATCTTGCAGGGCAAAAAAGGAACATATTTGAAGGTCAGTGACCTGTAGCGGTAAAAGTCAGGGCGGTCTTAGTTGCCAGCAAGTGTAGTTCTTTTGGCGGTCGCCGAACTGCTGAACTTTCGGCAGTTCTGTATGACAACTTGTGTGTCGTTCCGTACTAATGCGACTGGACTTCTAGGCAGTCAAACGACTTAAAATTCCTTATTAGACAAAGCCACAAGGGAAACTGAGGTTACAACTAACCTGAATGGACCAGGGTCATTTAAAACTGATCAATGTCAGAGCCAACTCTCTTTTTAGGTTGCAATCTGGTTTAACGGGAGTGTTATACATTTCTATAGGGTTTTCAACTGAAATAGCCCTCTTGCAGATCATTCGGTGCAGTTCACAGCTCTGCCCTTCCTCAGACCCAAATCCTTCTAGTTTCTGAGCTCGACGTCCGCGGAGATGTGCAGAGATGACGTGCGAAGAAACTATGTCAAGGTCACCCAGACATGCAAATGCCAAACATCTGTAAAGTCCTGTCATGCCATTTTCCATGCGATGATCAAGGTTCAGAAAAAACATATACGTCGAGCCGTCACGCCTGGCGTTCGTCAAACGCCATTTTCAGGTAAAACCGTCGTCAATTGGCTCTAAATCAATGTTGTGCAAGGTGCGATGACGCGATCAAACAATGACGCATTGGGGAGCATATTTACTAAACACAGGTATTGTGTTGCCTAGAGCAATATTTTTCACTTACCGGTTTTTGACTCATTTCGAATTTCTTCACATTAAAGACCTTAAGAGTATCCTCGTGCTAACTTAATGAAGGTCTGGGGATGTCGATAACCAAAACTGACTTGTATAAACCTTGTGCTTTGCGGAGCTCCAGAGGAGGGTCTAGCTTACGTTTTCGACGGAACTCTTAAATTCACTTGCCGACATATCTGAACACGTGGCCTGAGATTCCCATGAAGGACACGTGCCTGAAAGGTTTATCTCCGTCACATGTGTTCTTTGAGGATTAAGTTCAAACCCTTTGATTAAATGTATTTCTGTGGTAAGCGCCCATGCTAAGCATGCTAAGGAGCCGGGTAGGCGTGACCAAGCTCAGTGCTCCTGTTCACCTGGTCTCTGAGTGCGCCTCTACCTGGGCTTGGAGTGCATTTCGACATGTGCTTCCGGTACCACTTGACCTACTTGTGTTACGTGAGTCCTTTCAGACTGGGGAACGCGTCCCTTCTCATGCCTGAGGCTATTTCGTTACGGTCTTTAACTACCAGCTTTCCACTACCTCGGTTGGTGGGCGCCAATCTACCTGGATTTCGAGACTCTCTGCATGGGTCCACCTACAGCTGGAGGCTGTCAGCTGCCAGTATGTTTGGCGCGCTCGTCTTTTTCGACTATGTCTTCATCGGGCGCGCGCCTATGTGCCTTAATGGACGCTCCTCTCACTGAATTAGAGGCGTCTGGCTACCAGGTTTTGCGGAACACCTGCGCTAGGCTTGGAGTCTCATCTACCCCACTGGACAGACGAGGCCCTCCTCCGCGTCGGCTCGAGGCGCCGCCCTGCTCGTACATTAGTGCGTCCACGCACCATCAGAGTCGACCTTGTATCAAAGAAGTGGCACCACACTTCTCGAAAGTCTGGTGCATCCCTAGACTCACGCTTGAGGCCGTTCTGAGCACGCTTGGGCGCAGTTTTATCTGGGACTGGGAGACGCTGCTCTGCATCGGCATGGCACGCCCCCGATCAGGGTGCGGCCTCAGCGTACCCCATTCACGTGGGCTTAGAGGAGTGGCTCTATTCCAGCGTTGTGATGCCTCTGTTGTTGCTTCCTGTGACAGGGGCAGCTTAATCAGACGAAAAAGACGCCAATGTTTCCACAGGCTACGGGGAGCGGACACCTAAAGCCTCCTTGGGTGTACCAGTGCATGCATCTCAGAATGCATTGCTGTAATGAAATGAACCAAACAAACAAAACTGATGACAACTGGACAACGTGGGGCTGCTAGGAGCAAGAAACCTCAGGTGCTGGGATTTATTAACAGCACATTTACAAGAGTAGGAGAACATTATCATGACCATTACAAGAGTAGGAATGTTGCCCAAAAATTGTACTTGGATTACATCAGAACATACTTGGAGTATTGTGCACAAGCTTGGTCCCCATACTTCCAAAAAGATATAGATGGGCTGGGAAAAGTACAACGAAAAACAACTAGGATGATAAACGGGATTGGCAACTTATTGGAACACAAGGATGGGCGAAGGGCCATGGACTTGGATTCACTGCAATATCGTGGGCTAAAGGGGATCTGATGGGGAATTCAAGATTGTGAAAGGGATAGACAAGGTAAATCTACAAGGAACGTTGGAAATTGGGCCTAGACCTAGAAACCAGTTTCATTTAGCAAAAGAAATGAGTAGAACTTTGAACGGGCAGACGTCATTTAGTAAAAGAGAAGTGAGACACTGGAATAGGCTAACAAACGAAGTTGTAGGAAGTCCCTCTCTAGCAACATGCAAAAATGGTTTGAACAACTTCTATCGGTCTAAAGATCTCATTTATGATTAAACTCATGCGGGTCAGGTGGTAAGGCTGGTTTCGATGGGTACGAAATCGGGGGTTGGCCAACTTCCATGGGGACTTGTGGATCTTTGTTGGCCATATGTCTTCATGCCTTTATGTCTTTAAATCATAGATCTTCCAGGAAAATCAACAACCTTGTTTAACGATGATTATGTTTTCATTGGAAGGCATCAACGCACTTTACCAAAAATGATTTTGTTATTCATTCAAAAGAACATAATATGCAAACTTCGTGCTATCTTCATTCCATCCTGCATTCATAAAATATATGGTAAAATGTACAACGCGCCACCCATGGCAATTTGTGCTGTCTCAAAACATCGTGGCCTTCCTGCGAATGAGTGTCACTAAATAGGTATTGCTATCTGTTGCGATAAAAGACGTGCCTGGATCTGGAAAACATATCACAAATCCCGACGATCCTCAGACAACATTATGCAAGGCTCCTGAGTATCAAGGGACTCTTTTGAGACATAAAAAATCCAGACGACATCAAGATCCTGAGAGAGCACTCAGAAGTACATGAATCTTAGACTCCGAAAGGTTTAAGATCAGACTCGGGGATCAGTTGTCAGAGCTCCGTTTTCAGGAATCTGTTCTCAGGTATCTGTCGTGAGGATGACTTTTCAAGGTCTCTAGTACAAACGTGTCTGTTGATCTGGCACATTTCCCGGCCCAATCCCGCAACCTATTTGTCAAGTGATGGGCAAGCGCGTCGGGCTTTTCCGAGAAAGTAATGTCATAAACTGCGAGAGCGCCTGAAGGCGACCGCCCGTGGGGTGGGCCGCGTGGCAGCCTGGATGGTGGACACTGCCACCCATCTGCGGGTGGTTCGCCTGCCCGCAACGCCGCCGCGCGAGGCGCACATCCAGCGCATCTTCTGTGAGGAGCTGCTGAGAATCGGTCTGACGGCCGAATTTCTGGGTTACTGAACTTGTGCGATGCCAACTTACGGTTAATCAAATGTTTGGATGCTGACCCTGGGATGATTAAAATGAAGCTTATTGAGAAACATCGGAGAATGATTCAATTGTAGACACCCTGCATGAGCTTCTTAATAAGCTTCTTATTATCCTGTATGTGTACAGGATTTGCTACATCACGATATCAACTGAGTTCTGGCTGGACTTTGAACTGCCCCAAATGCAGCGTGTGATTTATGTCCCGGAGCATCAACTGCACTGCTGCACCACTATGCATTCCCAGTGGCAGAATGCTATACATCTTGGATCAGGCTTTGATAAACTTGTGAGGTTTCACATACTTCACCCAACGTAGCTTATAAACATCCGAGGGCCGGGGAAGACAGCACGGCGGTGGTCCACGTCAGGCATTTGTCGATTGAGACCTGCGTCGAAACGGGTGGGGCAGGCTGCAGCTCGGAAGTCTGGAAAATACTGCATATTTTGATCTCATGCGCGGACGATTTCGCGTTTAAATAGGAGTGCCCTGATGGGCCTCAATTCTGTGACTGAACTGTGAGCCGCCGACAAATCCCAACACATTCATTCACTACGCAACCCTTTTGATGCTTGACATGTTCCGACATACCGTATGGCCTACATCTTTATGGTTTTTTTGGGGGACAGTTAAAGGATATAGCTTATTGCTGCTTCCACATCTAAGATAAACCGTTGGGAATGCTGTAACCACGATGGTGCTGATCTGCTACCATTTAACTAGAGGCCGAAGGCTAAATCAGCCTAACTTGCACAGCAATACATTATTTCAGACTTGAGCCACCAGGCCCGTCCCGGCTATCACTGAAAGAGCTCTGCAAGTACGTGACCACTGGTTTACACCGTCATGCCATTTGCACTTTACGACTCACTAAGCTGCTGGGGCCACATGGCATCGCCTGTCCCCCATCCTGGCAGAATGGGCGGCGGGCACCGAGGGGAGTGGAATCCAGTACCTCTGGTTTTCTATGTGCGCCGCTTAATCAAGACGCTACCGGTACAGTTTGTTAGTGGCTGATCGCATGGGGATATAGATACTACACCTATGCATTTGTGTTTTGTGGATGTTTGTTTAATTTTTATATTATATATATGTATATATATATATATATAACACCTTGCCGTTTATGTTTTACAGCATGCTACTGAGCTCGCCTCATGAATGTCACGGCAGCTTTTGGAACACAAACGTCGAAACTTTTACATGCGGCCTGGCATGAGCAGGTACAGTGTGGAAAAAACTATTGGCATTATCACCGGTTAAAACTGGATGTGCTTAAGACGAAAACTACATCCTTGGCCCGACCAGTGATGTTCTTAATGGCCCTCAGGTGAACACCTACATGTGCCGGGGTTGTACGATCCGGAAATATCTTTTGGAGCCTGAATTGACAGCCTCGATCGACGTGCTCGGACATTCAATGGGCGTTTCCACCGTCTATGGAAGCTCTGAAATTACGGAAGTATTGATTGCGATAAGCGAATCGATCGTCGACAATAACGCCAGTTCAATATCTCAGCTCGCAGGTGCCAAGCATGCGCACGTTGACACATTTCACGCAAGTTAGTGTAAAAAAATGGTACATCTGACCAACTGTGCGCACGACTGACAAGGCTACAGAATATATATATATATATGTATATATATATATATATGAATTTTGGCATACACGAAACTAAAATTACAAAAGGGTAAAATGGAATAGTTTCTCATTCGACAGAATTATCCATGGGGTGAAACATAGAGCTCTGAAGTTCGCAATTGGAGACCAAGCACGCCGGCTACGGTCGCAACCAACCAATTTTTCAAAAGCGATACGTGAACTTATGAGTACGCAGCACATCAAGGAACCTATTTGCATGCAAACAACCATGAAAGGCGGACACGCTAACATCATTTTCAATGGTTTCGGAATGCGCCTGACTGCAATAACCAGCCACATTTACGGCTAGGATCTGCATACTAACACTTAATGTGTTTTGTTGTTAATTCAACGCCGTCACTTTTCATTATTTGCAAGGGCCCCAATCGTAAGTGCAACACGGAAACGTGACAGGAGCCATTCCACAGGTTTGAATGGACATCCGTGCCCAATCTGCAACTTTTGGTCCTGTCCATGGTACGAATTAAAGTCATCTTATACTATCAATCAATATTCAGCCCCTTATACTCGCATACTGAGGGAACTGGCCCTCACAGAAAAGTTTTCCCAAAGAAGCTCGGCTGCCTATTTTTTTCAAATCTTATTGATGCCCTCTACCCTTGCTCCTCACACAAATATCTTTATATTTCTATGGTGTTGGTAATTTACTTACATGTTCGTTTCCCTAACATTTGCTTAATTTGCTGTTTTTTTTCATTCACTGTCAACCCCCGGAACCATGCTGATATGGGGTGCACGAAGTCCCAGGACTACTCAAAATTACACAAAAATACATCTTTCATCGCATTACGACCATTTCATTGAAATGGCTTCGAAGACATTAAAAATAAACTGTGAAGGCCCAAAGATATTCGCACATTACGAGCCGCCTCATCCGGAGCATTGGGGCCTGATCGCCAGGCCTCGCGGTTCCCTCATGACCATGCTTTGGTGATCGAATGCTGGAAATTTGCTAATCACATGTTTTGTCATCCATGACGCACCGTTTAGATATGTTCTCTTGTAGATAGGGTTTCGATCTGGACAACCCGTTGTGGATATACGGCGCCGTCTCTGCCGGTTCCAGATTTCATATCTATGAAGTCCGAAAAATATGAAAAATAAGGTACACATAATATACAAAATAAAGTACATAAAATATGTCTATATGAAATAATGTGAATATATGAAAAAATCATCTCTGTGAAAAATCCACAGATTCAATCCCTATGATTTCATCTCTATTTCTCATCTCACGCAGCAGAGCGTGACGCAATTGCGAAGATTCGGAACTGGTACAAAAATTATGACAGACTACAATACGTTTCGAAAAGAATATGAGACCAATCTTTAAACATTTTGCGTGTTTCAAACCTCGAGGTTTATGATATAAAAGGAAGTTGAATATCAGTGCATTGTCCATTTTCTTGAAAATAGTTGGCAGGGGTGTCACTTTCTAACATCGGTTTGGTGGGCTGAGCCGATAACGCGGACCGAATTTTTTAAAAACTGATTTCTGCTCGCGTTTCGGCCATTTCAAGTTGAGTCCCCTATGTTAAAAAATAAACTACACTGGCCCAACTTTTGTCTTTGCTCCTTAGGAATGACATTCCATTGCAAGACGATATAAAACTGCATTCGTTTACCGCATACAGCCTAAAATGGCACGTAATTCACAGAAAAAACAACAATAAAGTACTTTGACCCCTTGTGATCAACGGAAATAGGCGTCGCTGATCGTTCATTGATGGCAAATTTTCGCGCAGCCTGCCACGATAGACCTACATGTTACAGTAAAACTGGTGTTAAAAACTGACGTCCTAATTTGCTAAAAACGGCAGCTTTTGTTGTCACGATTAAATGGGCGTGTAATCGCTGATGGTTACACCACGAGCTGATCGTGCTTTGCCATTCAATTATGGACCACTCGGACTTTTAAAAGCCTCCGCATATTGTGATCAAATGTTTGTTTATCTCAGTCTAAGTGTCAATGTGCGGAGATTTGTTCTTTTGCAGACTGGGCTTCTCCATGAAGCAGCTAGCACGACAAAACAGATTACACGTACCTGACGGATATCAATTGGTACAAAACGAACATGATATTAATAGGGATGTGTCTAGGTATTTAGTGTACCAATCGTTTAAGGTAATTTTTAATCATTTCCTTGACGCAGTATTCTGTTTTTGGTTCACACACCTTGAGGGGGCTCCGACGAGAAATGGGGGTGGGGGGCTTAAGTCCGCATATATGGAGGGCGGGTGGACGTTTAGCACCCCCCCCCCCCCCCCCGGAAGTATACTAAATGACGCGCTTGATGGTAATGACAGCCTCAGAACGCAGCATTTTTAGTTTACCCAAATTGAGCGGAAAAGTTCAGTTCAAAAATTCGCTTTCAACCACAGGAAATTCTGATCAACCGAACTCTTGATGTCGCATCAATGTCGTGCACGTGCGCATCACCGGGCTCATGCCAAGGCCCAAACTATTATTACAGCATATTACGGCGCAAAAGGCTGACGCTAACGCTCCAGATTCAGGAAGGGTCTGGACGGCATGCTACAGTTGTCCGCGTCTGACTCAACCCAACTCAACTGAATCCTAGCTGACGTCTATTAAATGCTAATTAAATTAAATTAAACTGATTAAATTAAACTGATGTCTATCCTGTTCGCCACTACTAAAGTAACACATTTCACTTGCCCTTCTTTTTCCAGAGTGTCCCTTCTGTGATGTCTACAGAATACCACTGGGTCAAAATGTTTGTGTAATAAATGCCGCCAAAGCATGAAACACTGTTTAGGCAAAAAGGTATGTGGCTAAGAGGTCATTATCCCGACGCAACGTTACACCATGGCTTTGATTTCCCGCCGATGGCGTTTACCAAAGTGGTTCGTTTCAAGGCACACTTTGGCTTTAGGAATGGGAGTACCACATATTCCATGTGACACACTAATTCAAACTTCAACTAGTGCGCCCCTCGGTGGCAGGCCCTTCCCGTCCGCAGGGCCAATTACACACGGTATATTGCTCGACCCAGTGAAGGTCCCCACAATGGTTGTCATCACGACGCTGGTCACAACTGCAGAGAAGAAGCGTAGCACCGTTTCAAGGTGCCGACAGCGTAACTTGGACTCGAGAGTGACTTAAATGAATGTCATTATTACGTTTTGACGGTGCTGTAGTGGCACTACCCAGTGCTGATAATAGACGTAACTAATCCTGAAGCTTCACGGAAGTAGGTTTCTGAAATGTGCCTCAAAGGGGGAGGGGGGACACTCCCCTGAACACCTAAACCGGTCTAATTTCTGGGCTACACGCCCGCGCAGATGTGCAATATCATGGATATTTTTTCAAGGTCATCCAGACATATATGACGCCACGAAAACGTCATCCAAATCCTGTCATTCCTTTAGCCATGCGCTGATTTAGGCCAAGAAAATTATAGTTGCGGAGTCGTTCATATCTGGCGTTTGCGAGAACTATTTCAAAAGATGACGACCGTCAATTTGCACTCAGATGAGCAAGGTTCCATGACGTAATCAAACAGTTACGTCTTGAGAAGCATACTTGCTAAACAGAAAATTGTGCTGGCTAAAGCAATCTTTTTCACTTAAAAGTACACCAATAGATAGAAGTGAGCTTATTTCATCATGTGATACGTTCACTTCAATATGTTCAAATGTGGGGCACACCCTTTAGGGCTCAGAATTCTCCTTTTTTATGTAAAGCGTATAATTTTGAGGCTGTCCTGACCCCATGTGTTAGTGTTGATATTAAACACAGCTTCGATCGTGGTCTACATATTTCATGGGTGTACGTGAAACGTCGCTTTCTTCGTGCAAAAACAGAAAGCACACGGACAACCGTCCGACGAGTGCAGCGTGGCGGCAGATCACGATGAATTTGACAAAGATGTCACGCCCGCGTTCGCGATTGGCTAATACATGGAAGAATCCGGCATAGCAATGCTTTCGGAGCAGCCGTCTCCCATTGTAAAAACTATACCATGTACAGTGAACGTGTGTGGCTGACGTCACACCTGCCTCGTGTGTCGCTGACGCCACACCTGCCCCGGGTGTGGCTGACGTCACACCCGCCCCACGGCAAGGTCTATACCTGTTTGCTTGTGCTTTCGCGATACAATGCTCGACAAATCTGCATTGTTTTACGATTGCAGATCACAGCATTGTGTATCGCTATTGTGCCACGCACCTTCTGGAGTGCGATGCACACACGCAGCACACGGTATACCGCACACACACCGGCAATGAGAAGATTATAAATGTCACGCGATCGGGTCGGAACCCCAAACGACGCATGTCACAGGGATAGCGTGAGACTTGGCCACAGGGAGACAGCGCGAGACATGGGCACGGGGAGACAGGGAGACCACGAAAGACATGTGCGTAGGGAGACAGCGAAATACATGGCACAGGAAGACCGTGAGAGACACGGGCACAGTGGGACTGCACAAATCAGTCCGTTATGAAACAGGACGAATTCAACGTTACGATCCGAATGTAACGAATTCGACGTCGTGAATGTCCAAGAAAGCTCAATTTGTTCATTTGTTGTGAACAAACGATGACCAGCACGAGACCAGCGCGCTATCCAGGAAAGCCTTTTCCAGCCGTAGCCACGACACATGAAGACCATTAAAGGGAATGTTCCACATTTTAACTTATTGAAGCAAGTGCTTCATGAAATGACTAGGTGAAGCAAGCGCATGATCAATCAGCTTACTTTTAGGTATTGACACACTTTTAACTGGAACAGACTGAACTACACGACAAATTTTCTTTGTAGTGAAAAATAGGCTTCTCAATACGTCACTGTCTGATTACGTCATGGGGTGTTTGCATGACGTTGAGGTGCTGCTGAACTAGCCGCATGAAATCGCCACCACACTGTGAGTTTAAGATGTTTGATTGTATTCAAACACGCAACTATAGAGCTCCTCTTAAATTATTCGGTTGTAAGTCCTATTTCAGTGACAACTAGCAAGCATGTCCAACTTCTTATATTATGTAGCACAAAACGTGATTCGTGATCGAGACATGCAAAGCTTGCTCAACAATGGTTTAGAGCCAATTGACCTCCACTTCATATGAAAATCGCGCTCATGGGCGCCAGATCTGACTTGGGCCTTGAACACTGCATTTCCTTTGGGGTGGAAGGATTTGCATGTCGTTGCTATGACGTTACGCATGCCTGAATGGCCTTGAAATATTCTGCACAGATAGCCTGTCTATCTCACGGGCGCGGAGCTCAGAAGCTGGAAAGTTCCAAGCGTTAAGAAAGGCATGGCTGTGAACTGCACCGAATGGTCTTCAAAATGGCGGTGTACGTATACATTGGTGCCTAATGTTAGAAAAAATGATTGTACATCATTCGTCGTGTTTAAGGCGGAACATATCGTGAATAAACATACAACAGGTAGATTCATGCTCCTACCTTCGAATTTTAATAATTACGATAGCGAGCTCCCGAGCGCCGAACACACCCCACCGCCCGACTCCCCAGCGCCGTTTCTGTATTATCGTTGCGTAATTACAATATTTCGGCTTATCAAGAACCATACAAAATGTACGGGGCCATGGTAACGATAATAATGCAATGAAAAACGTTTCTTATCGCGTATAGGTACGCTTATGAAACGGACAGGCCAGAATAAACCAGAGCATAGCCTAAACTAGCCTAACCTAAACTAGCCTACCAACCCAACCCAACCCAACCCAACCCAACCCAACCCAGCCCAACCTAACGTAACGTAACGTAACGTAACGTAACGTAACGTAACGTAACGTAACCTAACCTAACCTAACCTAACCTAACCTAACCTAACCTAACCTAACCTAACCTAACCTAACCTACCTAACCTAACCTTAACCTAGCCTAACCTAACCTAACCTAACCTAACCTAACCTAACCTAACCTAACCTAACCTAACCTAACCTAACCTAACCTAACCTAACCTAACCTAACCTAACCTGACCTAACCTGACCTAACCTCGCCTAACCTAGCCTAACAACCTAACCCAACCCAACCCCAACCCAACCCAACCCAACCCAACCCAACCCAACCCAACCCAACCTAACCTAACCTAACCTAACCTAACCTAACCTAACTTAACTTAACCTAACCTAACCTAACCAAACCTAACCTAACCTAACCAAACCAAACCAAACCAAACCAAACCAAACCAAACCAAACCAAACCAAACCAAACCAAACCAAACCAAACCAAACCAAACCAAACCTAACCTAACCTAACCTAACCCCCACCCTATCCCCTTCAATCCAGTGTCCCATTGGCATCCATGTTCCATGCCATATATATGTACCGTATTGAGAAGTTTTGTTTAGCCGCCATGTTCTCATTTTGCTTTTCATTCCCACCTAAAAACGTCAGATTTCCCCACCATGTCGACGAATCTACAACCAATACGGAATACTGCTTGGATACGCAAGGAACATATTTCACTGTATTCTTGTTACCTTGGCCTCGTACATTTTTATGGTGATTTATGCGCAGTAATGTTGTGATCACGCAGTAATGTGATTACGCATAGCAATGGCGTCGGGGTCGCTGCGTGTTTGCGGCGCTCGGATGTTTGCTATCGTAGTTATGTAAGTTCCAGGTTAGGAGATAAGATGACCTGTTTTACGATTCATTACGATATGTTCTGCCTTAAAAACGACGATTGATGTACAATGCTCTTTTTTAACATGAGGTAGCAATGTATAACCTGACCAAAATGGTTATTTCAGGTCTGAACTCCATAAAAATATGAAACGCTCTTCAATAGCGTACCTTCTTTGTTACCGTTTTTGGACCTTTGCATTTTCCTTCCTTCCTTTGCATTTGGACACTCCAATCTGTCTTTTGCTTGAGCCGCAGGATCCTAACAAAACAACATTTATGTGCAGGAACTTGAACGAGACTGCGCTTCCTAAAAATGACAAGTCGTAGGTTAAAAATAGCATGCTTTAAAAATGTCTCCGTCCCAGTTCCTCTCTTACACAGGCCCTCGGCTTTTAAGCGGTAAACCACTAAAACTTGCCGCTGCCATGATGGATTGCGTAGCTTGGACACGTCGGCATAACGCTTAAGAATACCAATACAACCCGACCACGACATAAAATGGCACGATAAGTCGTCGCATGGCGAGGAGCAGACATGTGTTTCGATTGAACCACTAAATGCAAGTTGAGCATAGGAGGAAAATGACAAAGATCAGCGTGGAGCGTTTACGGACGTCGTGGGATCAATGCGAAGACAGCTGTTCGCCGTAAAATGGCTGTTTTACAACCGACGATAGCGACCAGCTTTGACGAGAGCAAACGTCGACGACGAGAACAAACCCGACCGGCTTGGACCGGGTTTCCGGCATAACTGACTGGTCGACTTTCCAAGCACGCCTTGGTGCATTTCATGAGCACGCGCTGCACCACGGTCTAGGGCATATGACATGCTAATGACGATGTTTCGGCGCGGGAATCGCAAACCACCACGTTGACTACATAACGCTGAATGCGGCAATGCCTGACAACTACTAAGTGCTTTCCTTCCTTACGGAACAAGGCCCAGTTCAGTGCTCGCAGCCCAGTTCGCAGTGCAAGCAGCCAGACGTGGACCAGCGACGGGGTCACGTGACATTCCGAGGGCGTCAGCGTATGCGCAGCACAAACGCCTAACCCCGCACGGTCTAATGCGGCAACTTCCTCCCGCACAAGACGTCTGCAGCCTTCTCGCATTTCAGCTCGAATACGCTCATAATCCTCATATCACCCCATTTGAAGCTATCGCCAAACTGCAAGCTAACTCCGCCGATTCCATGCGGGCGTTTACTCGGACGGCGCCAACACGTTGCCTCGATAAGTGACGGAAACAGGCGCGGCACGGCGGACGTATCGAGCGACACATCAATGACC
Organism: Pollicipes pollicipes; assembly: GCF_011947565.3. NCBI lineage: Eukaryota > Metazoa > Arthropoda > Thecostraca > Pollicipedomorpha > Pollicipedidae > Pollicipes > Pollicipes pollicipes. The sequence continues at coordinate 137,423 of NW_023597010.1, forward strand.
ACACGTTTTCCACATACTCACATTCTGACGCCATTTTGCCGCCCTCGCCATTGCCGACAGCTGTTCAGCAATCTCGTAACCCTGCCCAAAAGCCAAACTCGCGTTGCATATCTACCCCATATGACAATAACGTCCAACCAAGCCCACGACCACGTTCTCCATTTTCTCCGCAGTTCCAAGCACAACTCCGGCGCGGTTGGCAAACACTCACGGCTAATATGGCAGCTCGCGCCCCAGCCGTGCTACCAACCATCAGCCTACCGCCTCGGCTGGTGCGTCAGCTGGCGACCGCGCCCCAGGCCAGCCGCGCACGCGGCCCGGGCGCGCCGGCGCGATGGCGCAGGGGCGTTCATGGGAGCGTGGCGGGGGTCGGGCAGGGGGCGACGTGAGGCCCTACGGGAACGGGACGTTGTGGACCGCAAAAGATGGATGTAATTGGAAAGCGCACAATTGTTCCGGCACATGGCCATCTGTGAAACGAAGCTAGTACTTCCATCATTACTCCCTGACACAGCGTGGCACAAGGGAATGGAACGCGTTCCAACCCGTAGGTACACAGCCACACATTCCACCCTGGAGACACAACCACAGCAGTTAACACCGTTAACCACCTGAAAAACAGCGCAAACTACAGACTACAACGGTTCATCGCAGCGGCAATATCGCATGGTGTTGAGTAATGTCTTAGTGTACTCGTGCTGATACGTGCTGGTGATAAGAGCCGTCTTAAAATAGCGCTGGATTACACGCGATGAGGCGCGCGCGGATGCTCTTGCGCTTGTGATGCCATCTAAAGGCAAAGCATATTTGGGTCCGGGGCGCGACACAGCAGGGCCCGTGGAGATCGGTGGTGGGGGACGTGCCAGTGTACCCTCTGGTGGAAAGATTTGGCATTAAATGAAATGTTCCACATTTGAAGATATTGAAGCAAGTATCAGATATGGTGCAAAAAGCTCACTTATCACTATTGATGCACTTTTTGTGGAAAAGACTGCTGTACACAGCACAAATCACTGTTTAGTGAATATGCTCCTCAATGCGTCATGGTTTGATTACGCCATCGTACCTTGCACAACATAGATTGAGAGCCAATTGACGACCGTTATTTTTAAAAATCGAGCGCACAAGCGCCAGATATGAACGCCTCGACACTTATACTTTTGGCCCTGATCGCCGCATGGCTAACAGAGTGACAACATTTGAATGACGTTTTTATGACGTCATAATTGAAATTTGTGGGGCTTGAGTGTGACTAAGAACTCTGAAGGGCTTAGGTTTCAAGAAGGGCAGAATTGTGATCAGCACCATAAGGTCTTCAAGATGGCTATTTCATGTCAAAACCACATATAAATGTGGAACAATTCCTTTAAAAGCATACCGACAGTTATAATTGCGCCTGTCTCATCACATATAATGCTCGCTTCAGTTTTTTTTTAAAATATGAATAATCACCTTTAAAGTGTAAGTACTGCTCTAGACAACACAATTTCAATACTCAGTAACTATGTTACTCAATACGTCATCGTTTGGTCACGTCATCGAGCGTCTTTACATCACCGGAGTCGCATCCAGACTGGCCGTGGCAGAATTGCTTCTGCAGCGGACGAGCCGACCCACTTATAGTACTCCTCTTCGGGAGGATGCGACGTGTTGCTGGAGCGTGTTTGCGGAACCGAATATAGTCATGTGCTCGTGTTTTGGCCCCTTCTCGTGGTGTTATTGCGTATTTGTCCGTGGTTTGATATTGTCTAAACGCATTCGCATGTTCGGTTATGGCGCTATTCCTAAGTAATTCGATCCCAGTCTGATTTCCGTCATAACTTGTACCTTTCCCCAAATTTTTGTAGAAATGAAGCAGGGATTTCGTTTACCGCCCTCATTCTCATCATCTGCTCAAAGGATGCATCATCATTGCGACAGAGCTCTCTGAATAGACGAGTACTTAGATTCAACTTCATTCGCTACACTTTTTACAATGCTAGAAATTTCTGATCACCAGCAAAATAAAGCTCCGTCACATGTCAAAAGCTGGAGTGATATGAAGGCATTGTAATTAACTCATTTGCTGGAACACCCTTGGGCCAAATGATGCATCCGCGGAAGTTTGGGGGGCATGTATCACACGCCTCAGTTTAGTGGAAACCATGCTAATAAACCTTCCATGATAATGATGAGCACACAGTCAAGCAGTTCCATAGCAAAAAATGGACTTTGATCGCCAGGAAATACATTTTGAGACCAAAACTAACAAGACTTATTTCAAGGCAAACTGCTACGAGCAATTAACTTGAAAAAACAGCATGAATAAACAACGTCTTGTATCTTACCACAACTCAAAAATTGCCAGCAAATATTTGACCGTACACCAATAGTAAGCTGTACTAGGTAGCTGTAACAAAATAATTAATCGCGCTGTCATGGAAACACATGTAAATGAAAGACCACAACAGCAGCCAATGTTATCATGGCAAGGTCGCGAATCGCTGCCCCAAATACAAAACTGGTCGTGTGGGGGTCTGTCAGAAATCAGTCAGTCAGAAATCCTCCATGTATTCCTATGTGTTTCCTATGAATATCGCAGAGCGTGTGGAAGCATCGGAGTAAGCATCAGTGCTTAAGCCTAACATTTTGTAAACCACACGTCGTGAGCTGTCGTAACATGCTGTCCGCCGCATCGATCACAATTGGTGACCGAGGAAAAATGTGAAATGGCAACGATAGCAGGTTTTGTTAACTTCCAGTGTCGAATTTTTACTCGAAGTACAAATCTACCTTCATTATTCCATTATTGAGAATCGTCCGCCGAAGCTACTCAAAACTCCGCCATTTCAATTTACAAGGAATCTATTTGTGGCCTGGCGCGATAATGTGTGATACAGCTCAGGTGTAAGCGGGGTTTACCGAAGGGGGGGGGGGGCATAGATTTAAACAACTTCACTGATAATTCAGTTAAGGCGGGCTGCTGCCGCGCAAGATTTCTTGCATGGGAAAAACTTCTTGTGTTCTCGGTTCGTTTAGTTTTCCGTACACATGATTTTAAAAAAATGTGGCCGCGTATTCACCCACGTTTAAGTGTATGTAATAAATGTGATAAAGGGGAGGTGGGCACGTGCCCAGGACCACCACGTGAGTGCACCCCTGTGGTATGGCAGGAAATAATATTGTCTGACCGCAGCTGGTATCGTTTACACGACCAGACATTTTGTTTCGCTCAATGTGCGATCAGTCGAACTTTATTCAAAAATCAGCCACACCTGATGCAAAAAAACTCTGAATCACTCTCAGCGGTGTCGATTTGTATGAATGAATAGGGAGCTGAACTGTGGCCAAAAACTCTCCCTCCCCCCCCCCCCCCCGCCCGCATAGGTACTTAAACTGATTTAGCACACTTAGTTTGACAAACTAGAATTCTGAATACATTATGTTTTCAACCATAGCTAATGCCATCTTTGCGGAGCAAGGTCATGACTGTCAAATAACTCTTATTGAGAGAAGAGAGACTTTGGTGATTTTTATTGCTTTTATCATTTTCGTAACGTCTCTTCCAAAAAAATAATATATATTGGGGTATAAACCAACAGTGGCGGGCGACAGTGAAGATTGGGATAGCAGGACAATGACAATAGAATAGCAACCGACATTCCTAACTAACTTTGATGATGTCAGAACCAGGATCATGGAAGTGCAGAAATTACACTTTGACAGCAGAATTCTGCAACAATATTTTCATCGTGAATTTTTGACATCTTAACTGATTTATATTTAATCGCAGCGTGCCATTTTGTCGCAATACTCCAAACGTAATTTCGCTGTTCCCTTCCTACCTACTCCGCCACGCTGCCGATCCATTTCCCCAAATAAAACAAACATTGAAAGCCTCCGAGTTTAGAACACTTGCTAAGCGGACTTGTTGAGTGTTTCCTGAACCCATCCGAAACAGCCAAACTCAGTTCCTCACCTAATTTTGCCAGCGGCCTTACGCCTACGTCCGAAAAAACCTGGCCTAGTCCTATGATAACTTTGCCCACGACCATATCAAAAGAAAAGTTATTTGAAGATATAAAGTTAAAGGGAATGTTCCACCTTGAAGATATTGAAGGAAACATCATATATGATCAAACAAGCTCGCTTACAACTATCGGTAAATTTACAACCCAAAATAACGCTTCAGACAATACTACTTCTTTGTTTTACTTTATATGCTCCTCAATACGTCATTGCTTCATTACGTCACCGTACCTTGCACAGGATTAACTGGAAGCCAATTGACGGCCCTTATATCTGGATATCGTGCCCACGAACGCCACATACAAACGACTCGATTATTTTATTTTGCTTTGCCTCGGCCACCGCACGGCTTATAAAATGACAGGATTTAAATGGCGTTATTAAGGCGCCATGGGTGCCTGGATGACATTGAAATACTCTACCCCCAAGTCTCCCCAACTATGTGGGTGCGTAGCTCAGGAACTACAGGGGTTTAGGTCTTAAAAAGGGCAGGGCTGTGAACTGCACCAAATGGTCTTGATGATGGCTATTCCAGCTGAAAACTGCATGCAGATGTGGAGCACTCCCTTTAAGACTAGAAACTAAAAACTGCTGTTGTTGCCATTTTATGCCTTTGAGTTGCAAAATGTTATGGATGCAACTTCTAAGTACGACACAGATAGCAATAGATGACCTTTATGATTATATAATACAAAGTCTAATATAAGCATACATACAACATATGTTACTCAACAAAACAATAGAGTGTTATAAAATATACCATGATAAAAACCTAGCATCAGACAGTGTAAATGTTTCCTGACGTTAACAATATTCACAGCATACAATATTTTAGCAGCAAACAAACGACACAGCACGAATTTTATACAGGGAAATCAAAAACTCGTTATTTCTTAATCCCGTTATCATGTAGCAGTTGCTTCTCACTATTACCTACTGACGTGGAACGACTATCATAAGATAAAAGGAAAGACATGTGCATGGATGACGAGAAAAGATCCCCCATTCCAAAAGGCACCATCGCAGTTGGAAGAAAAAATCCTGAGTCCCAAAGGATCGTTCGAAAATAAAAAAACAAACTCACAGAAAACCCCTTGGAAAAAGTCGAAAATGGATCCTAAATCTCAAAACAACCCTAGACAAAGTTCTCCGAGACCCTAAATCATGGAACGTCCAAAATCCCCGATCAAGGACTCAGAGATCGTGCCCAAACGTCGGTTTTTATGGTTTTAGTATCCCAACAGCGTGTTGGTTCGGCACAACTGACCAAGCCAAACAAGCAAGCGCTTTGTCCGATTGTTGGTTACACATGCTGGGTACTGGTGAACCAGAAGGCATAAGAATTTGCATTGCATGCGTTTTAAGCATATAATGGTTTTAAAAAATGAATGTAAGAAGGAAAACGCACCAAATTTGGCAAACAAACATGATAAACGCGAACAATGCTATCCTTGTTGTATTTTTGGCCCGAAGGAAAATGGATGCAAAATACAAGATTGTGAACCCAAATTACGAGAATGTATATGCACAATTTTCCACGTGCAGAAACGGTATATGCACACTGGTCATACATCGCACAACATGTCGGGTGAAATTTCGTCGATAAAATTGCATATTTCATGGAGATGAATCCAAATTGTTGACATGTATTATCTGATACAAGCCACCCAGAGACAATGAACGCATATTTCAGAAGTCCTAGTACGGATACTAAAAATAGGCCAGGCACGCCCAATCTGAAAAACCTCGTTGAAAATTGCTGGAAATTTAGATCGGTGTCTTCCACAGTCAACGTGGTGAGTGTGGGCTAGAGATGCCTGTCGCCGTCCCAGCGCTCAGCGGCTGAAAACATTTTCAAGACACCAGCAGGTGTGGGTCGCTCGGAAAGTTTAAGAAGTACGTTCATGTTCGCGGCCTGTCGTGGACACGTTTTGATGGAAAGATGACTACTGACTTCAAGTCCAATGTCCAAACATGCACAACTTGCAGAAATATGTTACGAGGTATGTGTCAGAAACGTCGGACAGACAGAAAACAGCCTTTTTCAACTTGGTATTTCAAATGAAACACCCTGCAATGCCAAGCAATACTGCGTAGATGGTTCCGCTTCTGATTGTTCACTGTCGGTGAACCCGGAATTAGAATACGCTGTAAAGAATCACCAACCTAAGCAATATCAGGTAATGCCACATGTGTGCCAGGCTCTTTCCATTGGTTCCAACGTTACAACCAGGGCAAATCCATGTCAATCACGTTAACCAGCCTAAATCTTTCGAGCGAGATTTCCACGCTCTCAAAGCACCGCATGGACCAAAAGTTCAGACCTCGAGTCGGAACTATTGACATAAATTCCCAATGACCTTCCTTTCGTTTAAGACAAATTGCCACTTCTGGTCATGGTGCGCGACTATCGGTATAGACTGACAGCCATCTTACACGACACACGATTGTCGTACACGACTTTATAACAACATTCACTCTCAACACCAAAAATGTGTCTTACGGTTCACTTTGGTTCGGTTTGCTTTCACAAACTTCCTTTGTTTTAGCTAAAGCTTGCTTCCTCCTCAAGGCGTCGGCGTTTTCTCTGAAGCATGCGAACTGCGCTAATGTCTGGCTGTTTTTGTCTCATATAGAGATTTATTTTGGCACTTCTCTCGCCATTTTAGACAATGCACCACTAGTCGTGTGCAGGTGACGCCATCCTTTTAACCAGCTGTGCCTACTTTTAAATTTGACTTAATGAACATTGGAAAGAAACACTCACGTCGAACCGAACCTGTTGTGAAGGTACTTCTTAAAGAGTTGCGTTTTCAGCCGTTGTCGTCAAATGGCGTTACATCTGCCGAACTTTGCTTTCGAAGCTTGTTTTCACTTTGCACACAACCGTTTACATTCAACTTTGCTTTCGTATGAGCTATTCGACGTAAAACACTGTAAGCACCCTACGTCGTTTTTTTTCACAGCTCAGGCCAGGGCCAAGAGAGAACATTGGTGTAACAGAATGTTGTAGGTTGGGTTCAAGTCTGGTAGCAAGCCAAGCAATGGGTTAAAATCCTGGGTGCTTTAGGATCCGCCGTTCGACGTCGTGTGATTAGTCAGAGTTCCCGGGTTCCCAGGTTCCGTGCTACCGGGTTTCGAAAGGCCCACATCACGAAGTTTGCATAGCAAATCACCAGTTCTATCGCCAAAATCACCGGAAACTACGATTTTCCATTTTCGCCCATTTCATCCGCAAATTATCCGCAACATATTGGCAAGCATTGCGGGAAGTCACGGACTCAAACCGTGTTTGCTCGTATGCCGACAGCAATGCGATATAGACATGTGCAGCAGAAGCCGCCACTTCACCAGCGGATTGCCAACCACTTGGTGTACGATATGATCGTGGTCTGATAAATGGCCTACATGGTCTTTGCTATACCACCGAGGGCATTGCCCTTTGGCATCGGGTTCGCATCTCAGAGAAAGCGAACTGTTTGACCGGATCATTACAAAGTGGTCAGCTGGCACCTGGGCAGAAGGGGTCAGTCTGACACCGGTTCGTCGTGTAGTAGCACAACACGGCGCGGAAAACGCTCTCCATAGTCCCGTCCGGCGCAAAGGCCGAAGCTATCCGTCCAACTGGTATTGCACTACGGGGCAGCGGGCTCAGTGTTCAGTCAACGACCATTGCTGAGCACTGCTCGCCGTGTTCGATGAATGTGTGGAAAGCCGCCAACGCAATCCATTTAGCAAAGTTAAGGAAGAGTAAAAACCGCGGGACTATAAGCTATTAACTACCATCATGGTATAATTAAGTTGCATATCTGCGTCTGCAATTTTTCGGCATTTGCAGCTTAGTCTACGGGCCATATGTATGTGTTCAGAAATCGTGAGCCCTACCAAATATTGTCGCGAATCACCAAGCGGAAAATTCCTCCGCCAAGCGCTCACAAAAATAGCCCGTTTGGCAATTTATATCCAATGTTGGTAATCCTCGTAAAAGGGAGCGTTTTTTTACGTTATCGTAACATGTCTGCGATCTGGAGCATGGATACTGTTCATCCGTTTTTGTTTTTGCTTTTTGTTCCGTTTAAGTATTAATGGCCAAACCAAATTCCAAGTTGAGCAGTGTTGTGCGATGATACCCGCGTCGAGAGTATTGCAATAATTTTACCACACACAACACATCCACTAACTAGTCTCGACAGAGCTTTTTCCGCCATTGCTTGCTCTTTCCGCCATTGCTTGAAAGCATTGCCTCCCGCACCTTTTGACTACAACATGGCGCTTACTGCCTTTACCAACGGCATGGCCCCGGTTGACGCGTAACAATCTAACTACCTACCTCCGTTAGACAACAGTCAATACAGATCATGGGCGTATATGTTCCAATGGCCGTAAGTGCCAGAATTACACCACGCTATCACAAGAAATAAAACCACTGACCAAACTTCACTGCCTGGTTGCAAATTACCGCCTTTCCGGAGAGGTTTCCAATGCTTCAGAATATTGGCGCAAACATTCGCTTCACGTCACTGACAGACCAGCAACAAACAAGGTAAGTGGATATGGACCTCTGCTGTTTCGACCAGAGTCCACATTGTGTCGATCCTCCGCTGACGCTCATGACGAAACACCCGCACCACTTATCCCCGAAGTGGGGCTATCAAATTTTCAGAGACAGGTGGAATTTTAGGACGCAATTTGAATACATGTATGTTTAGGACCTCAGTTAATTTTACTAAGATAAGCAGGGTTCACACTAGAACTGCCACTTTTTGGGATTTGGAATACTCGCAGCCGCCTCGCAGCCAAATTTAAAAACCCACACTCGGTCCGCAGAGCAAGTTTGCCCAAAAAGCCCGCATGAGTCCGCCCACCCTGTATTTCATTCCAGGTACATATAATCGACCCTATAACATCATTCGTGCCAGAACAAGAAGCTGTAAGAAACCCAGCAGCCTATTCACCCGTTCATTTGTGCTTTTGCCATCCCTTACATCAACAAATCTTGTTTTTCATTTCCGGTGCGCATATTCAACATTTTCACAACATAGGGGTCAATACAAGGATCTACAAATCTACAAACATTTATTTCTTGACGTGCTTCTTTATAAACTGACAGTGGGTGAAGTTGTTACACTTAATTCATTTCAGGATCTGAAACTATGGCTCATTTTGAAGAGACTGTTGAACAACACAGACATGCAATCAATCTCCTGGGTCCATGGTACACAATCTTCTTTTACTGGGAAAAAATCATCTTGGCTCTTAGAAGACTGTTCAAAAGGAACCAACAATCTACACCTTGAAAGAAACTAAATCAAGCAACCACAACCAGTGGCTGCAAATGTGAAATGCAAAAACTACCACTAAATTTACACTTACCTGGGTGCATGTGATGACTTAGTCAGTACACAAATGTAGGCATGCCTTTGTGAACCAGCATCAGCCACCCAAAGCACAAAGGTAATAGACACTTAAAACCAGTCAAGCTGTAAATTTCACCAGGAAACATTGGCTAACATTTGGCACAAACATTTGGCACTCAAGAATGGATACCCCACACATAGCACGGAAAGAATATCAAGAACATTGCCCATGGCCAGTAGGCACCACAACAACTTTTCCAATTGCAGAGCGAACACGAAGTACCTGAATGATGGCTGATTACGCTTTCTTGCTTTCAGTAACGAGGCGAAGAGTTTAAATACCACACTGTTCTTCTAATCCTAGATGTGTGCTTCAAATGCGTTCAGTGCAGGTGTACACAGGATGGCGACAAGCCTTGGCATCTTCATGCCACATGGAAAGTAAAGGAACGGCGCAGAAAGTAAGCATAGTATCTCGTGAAAGACTGCGCCATAAGTAGTAAGTGACATACCTTGTCGGTGGACAGCTGATGATCTATTTACACGTGACTACCAAATAAAAGCTCGTCCGTATGCCACATAAAGGCCATCCTTAGACATGCATCCGAGCTCCTTGGCCCACTGACGACATAGAGCAACCTTTACGGACCTCCGCGCAACGATTTCGTCCTTAAGCTGTTTATTTTGAAACTGCCGGGACCACTGTGACAGCTTGATAACTGATGTTTTTCTGTGGTTTTCGCACTCTGGTACTCCAATAAATATACCGCATTGCACACTTGTTATCGTGACGCATCATGCTTTCGACGCCAAAAAAATGCCTGAGCCATATGCAAGGTTCTCCTTGTCAAACATGTTGACGGTGATTTTTAGCGGCTTTGCATTTTAAATTCGCAGTGGCATGGCCACTAAGTTCCACTTACAAGGTAGGATGACACCAACCGAGCAATTTAATTCCCTGCCGGAGTATCCTAAGCTATTTTCTAAACATAAAAATCTGAGGCTAAGCCCCCAAAAGAATGCATAACATCCAATGACGGACCGATATTCGAAGAGTGCGTCGGCGCTCTGTCTGTACAAAACGACCATCCGGCGAATGTCTAAGCTTAGTTATGGGTTACTTGCGCAACACTCGGCAGCTGTAGCTATAAGCGTTACCTGCCTCTCGCCCTGGCACGAAGAGCAGGAACCACGGGAAGTTGAAACCCGTAACTCTGATTTCCCAGACGCGCAGCTCGACCACTACGCTACCGGTGCCCTCTGATTATTTGAGCGGAGAGGACGGGCTAATTGCCTCCAATATACCCGGCTCAACACAGCTGTCGCAAAAACATTCGATTTCCCTAGCCGTCTAATCCTGTGTTGCAGGAACATAACTTTCCAATGTAATCGAGGCTGCAACAGCAATTTTGAACTCTTCGCGGCCATTCTTTCCGGACATTGTCCTAGTCTGAAAAACAAAATGGCATTTATATTAAAGCCCGATCCAGGGGGGGGGGGGGGTCCATCAGTGTAATCATTTGGGTGGGCCGGGTCGAATGCACGATGAGCTCACAATTGCAAATGCGCGCTTCTCAACGGGTCCAGCACGTTGAGGAACATGTTGATTTACAACAATTTGTGTGCCTAATTTGTGCACCGTCTCCAAAGTGTCTCATTTGAGGAAGCTTACACTCATGTTCATCAAATAATACCAAAAGCTCAAAAACTTTGTGCAGTAGCGCAGCCAAGTTCATTGATTCGCTGGGTACTGCACCTTTTACCGGTTGTGGGGTCCAAAAGCTGTTCGCAATACGTAGATTCTATCTAAAGGACTGGGACCAGCTTGTAAAAATAGCCCCCCCCCCCGCCCCCCCCCCCCCCCGTCGCAAAGCAGGGTGGCCTCTCGTCACCATTGTTGGCTGCTCTCCTGACTTTTATGATACTAAGCATTTTCCTGTCTGTGTAATATTACAGTAAAACCAAAAGATGCCGGGCCCAAACCAGCATTGAGAGCCAAAACCACATCGGGGGCCCGGGCCCTAACAACAGAACACAAATCGATACCCCCGGCCCGACCCTCAAAAGAACACAAAGCGGCACCAAAGCTTGGTTCGCTTTGCATTGGGTTCATTCAAACACGATACCAATCGTACATGATGGCATAAAAGGACAATGGCATTCGCCCTGGTAATGCGTAACAGGGCATAAGACGAAACAAAAGATAATCGCTTGTGCGCATGGACTTTAACGCGCGTTGGAGAAGCATGCTGATAAACGCATTTGGCGCCATGAGAGAAAAAAATATGACGGACGGTACAACGCAGAGCGCTCAAAATAGGACACAAGACAACTTGCTCGTAGCAAAAAAAATCATACGTGCGTACGGCTTAAGAGATCGCCTACATTATATTGAATATCCGGAGATACATTTCATCCACTTTCCTTTAAAAAAATGAGGCCCTGCACTCGGATGAAAAGGAAGCTAAGCCCTAGCAAAAACACCTGTAAACCTGTCCTGCCCATGATTGAGCCCTGTCGGTAAGAGGCTGTGCAGTACATCCGGAACCACTCCCACAACTTGGTGACCAGTAAGCATATGATCTTGGCTAGCTTCAATCAACACCGCCCAACCTCCAAAGCATCTACCGCAGCAATGAAACAATGCATTAGTATGACCGGCAACGCACCCGCGCAGAAGCATAGCCATCCCCAGCACTAACCGTGTTATATCCTTGCGACCCAGTGTCACCACCACGTGCTACCACAATATTGCCGACTTGCGTCACATTAGACACCACGCCTGCCCTCTAGTGACAAAGTCGTCAAGCTTTGAGGCGGCCGCCCGGCTGCAGCGCCGTGAGTAGCGCGTGGCGCTGCGAGTTCCGACGCCCTGCACGTGGCCAGGGAGGAGGGGATTTTAGCTTACCGAATTTCTAACAAATCAGCATTGGCACTTTCAAACCGGAAAGAAAGCACGCGCAATGGCTGTGTCGCCACGTGGAAGAACTTGTGTTTTGTAAATACGGGGCTCATGCAGTGACGTCACCACGCTCCAGCCGTGAATGTTTTAAGGCAAAGGGACTCCGTAAAATGATGCACCGCCCGTTGACAGCGAATGTGAATGAAGGCTGTGCTCAACTGAGGATTAGAGCGTCTCCCAGGGGCGTGTGTCAACTTGAGGAACCTAGTAGCGGGCAAGGCCGTAGAACAGAGGGCATAACCGTCCGGCCAAATTCCGCTGTTTCGACTGATGACGTCACAAGTATAATCGGCGCGTAATGGTCAACGGCGGACACATGCCTTCCGCAGTTTGCTGACTTTTTGAAACGATTGTACGGCTGGAAGCCGTTAAATATATTTGGTTGGATCATAACAAGACTGTTCCTTCTCCGAACAGGCCATAATATCAGCTCGAAGGTCTATTAACACGCGCCGGAGTAGCCAGCTAGATGTACTTCGCCCGGGTGTGGGGGGTCAATTTGATCCCCTGAGATCTCTGGAACTAAGAAAGCTAGAGACACAAAATTTGCAGGGTGTATTGACCTGTACGTGAACTAACTTAGGTCAACATTTAAGCTTCCTAGGTCATGACCTTCAGGTCAAATGAGGCCAACAAGTCAAATTGCAGGTTGGTCTCCAAAGTGCCCCAGAACCTAGGCAACTGTTTCTAAGCAAAAGGTCACAAGCCCATTGGAGGTCAGTGGCCTTGTTTGACCCTTTCAAGGTCGTGGTGACCAAAATCATACCAGATTGCTCTAAGTCTTGCATTTGAATAAGCAACAAAGATTACGCTAGGCAGTATGTTCCGAAAACAAATTGTTGAGCCGGTTCATCTTAGGTCAATGACCTGTTCTGACCTCTAAGAAGGCAATGAAAGATGTATAATGCGGTTCCTGCTGTCAATAAATTCGAAATGAGCACTAGAAACTATCCCACACAGCATGCCCTAGCGTAATAAATCAGGCTGGTTTTGACCTTGGTCTGACCTTCATACCTGACCGTAGGTCAACGTAATTTGCTCATTCAATATTTTTGGTGCCTAAGAAAGCATCTCAGAGATGCATGGCTTCGTCAAACACTTTGTTGTTGTGTCAGATTGAACGATTCCCTAGAAATTGCCTTAGCTGAAACCATGGTCTGACTTTGACCTGCCATAAGCCAGCGACCTTACAAGGTACATGTAAATTTGTGATGTCAAACGATCCGCTCTTCATTGTCTACAGCTATGGAAAATTTGGCGCGGCTACGCCGCGCCGTTCGGAAACCATTCTGGGAAAACCTTTGGGGGTCAATTTGACCCCCACCCGAGCGCGTGTCAATCATTAATTGGCTGGCGTCCCAGCCAAGCGCCTCGGGCTGGAAAACCGGGACGCCCAAGACGCCCAAGATGGAAATATGTATGCAAACGAAAAGAGCTAATGGGCGCATCTTGCAGAAACAGCCAATAGAAATTGTACTGACATGAAAGGCCAAGGTGAAGGCAAAGGCCTGCAGATCCCCGTTACATGTTTGCAGGGGCTGGGTCAATTGGGGCGTTTCATTTCCTCAAAAAGTATATGCTCTTTGGCTAAATGAGGATGCTGTGTCACGAACATGTAGATGCCACAATAGGGTCAGGTCAAGGCCATTTCATAGGTTAGCGTGATAACTTGCTGTATTCATGCGATTTATGAATCCAAATGTTTTCACGTTTATTTTGATCGTCTTACGCAGCTTAAACGCCAGCTACAATATTTTCCTGGTCATTACATAGTCAAGATGTAGGTAGGATGTCAAGAAGTGGTCATACGAGGCCAACATGACAAGCAGTATGCTAGTCATGTCATGCACGTTTCCGGATTGCTTATCCCACAGGAATCCAATATAATTACTTTGAATCTTGCATCATGTCGTCTTAGTGCCATAAGAGATCAAAACCTGTTGTTGGTTACAACTTATCCCGACCTCCGAAAGGCATTCGACAGCCATGTGCAGGTTAGGGAAATTGATTTTAAACCTGCTGCATAAAAAGCTACCACTCTGCTCATGTCTTGTTTGAAATGGAGTTTTCATCAGTTTAAAAGGGGTAGAAGTTCCAATTTGCCGGCAATAGAGCAAAGCAAGCTTTTTTGTAACAATTAGACAATGCCTAGTGCACAGCTCACCTTTATTTATGCATGAATAACACACTCCAGCATGATTTCCTCAATACCAGGAGCAGCCATACAATGTCCTTATTCTAAATATCAATGACAATTGGACATCAGTAAAAGACCTGGTCACAGCATCTTTTTTTCTATACAGCATGCACAGTTCTCACTATTGGTGGCTTGTGGCACAAATGCTTGTCTAATATCTGTTCACAGCAACACAGTCTTCTCACAGTTCTTCCCACTGTAAGGACTGCAGACGTCCCTCTTTACATGCCTCCCTCTTGGGCACCTGTCTCTGACAATTTCATTGCAGGTCTCCGGCGCATCCAAGCAAAAAGTATGGTGCTATAGTTATCATCAGCTTTCAATGGAAGGACTAGCCTTTTTGATACCTTTGATACAATTGGACCCATACAGCAAGTTATTAAGCATGTAATGACTTCAGAGCATGCAACTGAACAGCTGCAAAAATTTCATATCTTATCACTTTCATGGAAATTATTTCTCCATGACATAATGTGCTTACGTGCATTCATATGCCTGAGATGATGTGATGATTAAAAATTGACGTGACATGGGATTCAGCCCCCAACAACCATAATATTTAATCAGATGGGATTGCATCCCAATCCTATCCATAAATATTCACAGCATTATAATGTTTACTAGCTGTCATTTATGTCATGCTAATATTTCTTGCCTCAAAATGCTTTCAGACAGGAAATAAAAAAGAGGCTAGTCGTCTGTGTAGTGTCAGGATTAACTGAAGAGATACATCAGCTTTACAACATAATAACAACAAAATGGTATATTTTGTACCACCAGGTTCATACATGTCTTCGCAAATGCAGCTATAGAAACACAACGCACATAATCAAGCATAGTGCAAGACAGCAGGCAAAACACTCAACTCCCTGCAACTAGCGGCCCAATGCCGCATTACACTAAAATCATGGAGAAAAACCTGTGCCTTCAACATTACCAACAGGTTTACATATGGCTACCGCACACAAACAGCATCGTGCACAATACACTTATTTCAGATTTCGTGCATACCACACAAAACCTTCAGACACATCGTAATTAGATCCAACAAGCACTGCCCCCCCCCCAAAAAAAAACATAAATAAGATGAACTGAGAAATAGCAAGCGTATTGGAGTAGCAGGGTCACGTTGGGTGACGTGTATTGAAATCCCGAATAATTTGAGCATGGCTGCTGGGGAATATCCCACAGGCGTGGTGCGAGCACCCTACAAGAACTACGGAGCGCTGGTAGCTGTCGTACTGCGCTGAACCTCACCAATTTAAGCTCGGTTTTTGATAATTACGTTTACGTACGTGTGGTTTGGCTGCTGAGCTGTCCTGGTGAAGCCATCAAGGCAGGACGCTTTTAAAGGTACAGGGTCAACGGAAGTCTCCCAAGTTGGTTGAGAGTGGTTAGCAGAACTTTTGCCACTTCCCACCGGTCTACGGACATTTGCGGCGCCAATATAAAAGCCGAAGCTCGGGAGGGCGGGGGGAGAGGCTCAGCTCCAGACAGAGGAGGCGCAACGGATTTTGAGTTGGGGATTCTCCAGAGATTCTCCTGGACAAAATGGGACCTCATGGCTGGGCCTCGTGGACAGTATTGTATTCAAGGGGAGAGATTTAAAGATACAATGCAGGGAGCATAGAGCTTCATCGTGGGCACGTCCTTCGTGTGGAATTACCGTATGAATTGATATCCGTGAAAAATATCGACAGTTAAAGATCCGATGAGGACCTTCTGATCAATAGAGGCGTTGTATTGATCCAGTGAAATGCCTCCCAATCCTTAAACAAGACTTCCTGAGCCAGAAAAAAGTTTTATGTTACATGAAAGGGCTTCCTGGCTCAGACCAGGATGCTGCCGCTTCACAAAAAGACCACCAAATTCAGTAACGGGGTTTTTGCTATCCTGAAACGTAGATACTGATCCTGAGATGCAGCCATCTGATATGCAGGCCCGTAGCCAGGCGGTTGCCCTGGGTGCCCGCCATCCCCTGGGATATGAGGTCGCTCCCCACCCCCACCCCCCCCCCCTCCGGTCTCGTTCCGTGCAGACCCTGTGGTTAAGTTATATGGGTTTCACGGCGATTGGATGGAGCCCTTCCTCCTGTACAGATCTGCAAGAAGCGTAAAAAAAAAACGTTGGAGTTAGCACTTGGCTCATGCCAAGTCTGTTGCCAATTGCAAACCCTGTTTGCAACTGGCAACAAAAATCATTTGTGGCAATTGTGATTGCCACAAATGCCTTGTTTTACTCACAGAAGTTTGTTTTCCACTATGAAAGGCACACTAGGACTCCGGTGATATTGAAGCGGTTGTATCTATAGTGACAGTAATCGAATGCTTCGGGTTATACACTCGCGTCATATTACATCGACATTTGCACGCGATTCATGGTGTCAGATGTTCGGTTTTGCTATATAGGGAAGTCATGGGAACGAAACCGGCTTCAGCTTCGGCTTTTCCAAGCCGCAGTTTTCCTTCAATGGCTTCGGATTCAGCTTTTCAGCTTTTATTCGTGTCATTTTTCACGACTGGCTTCGGCCTTGCGCCATTTTGGCCTCTTTGTGCCACGGGGCTTCGACTTGGGATTCAGACAATGTTTGAATTATGGCTTTGCCTAACATCCAACCACCCTCGCCCGCGCTCTTGCTTCCTTCGGCCTCATCACGTTGAGTTTTTCACTGCAGTTGCGTCTTTACGTCATTAAAAAACGTGCGCACCGGTCTCGTCATTCCAGCATTCTTGCCACACAGCTTTCCAGGTCTGTGACACATACACATACTTACATACCCATGCTGGTCGACCTAGGTCAAACGAAATCTGATTTTTTTGAAATTTCCCGAAATGATGTCCCCATGCATGTATGTACGAAAATCGAAGATGTAGGCACTCAGTTTCTTTACCACGACTTTATTTCTAAACCACGCATCTCTTGTTGCCCCTATGTACCAACAAATGCTTTTTCACAAGTTCGGCTCAGATCAGGTCACGATAGATCACGTGATGTTTCAACGGATCCTTCGCTTTTCAGCTTGCCACGGCCATCGATTGATCGCAGCGGGTTTCTGTAGGCATGCAGTTTTGCATCTTATTTCAAATTGGACCTCGTGCCCCCGCATGCATTTCTTTTTGGGGGGGGAGGGGCTGAATATGGTACAAAATGCATTAAATATGTGTAGTGCTATGGTACACATCTGACCACGAAGTAGAATTGTGCACGTGAATAGGCCAAATGTTGTTGTCTGGGTTGACGAACAGATTAACACCAGGAGTTTCCGTGCTTGATTTGTCTAGATGGAAGTCAACAAATCCTGCAGAAAAGAAGAAGTGGCACAAGTATAATGCATCTTAGTGCATTGCTTAGTGCTCCTTTCTTATAGAGCGAAGCTCGTTAAAGAAAACTTGTTAAGACCGACAGTTTTGAATAGGAGAGTGTGCCAATAGGAAACTCAACTGGTTCGATAAATCCGTAGGTGCCCATATAGAATGGGTGACCGTTTAGGTTTGTTCAAATGTGGGCAAAATAACGAACATGAGCACCGGTATGGGTAAGAATTTCATTAACTACTATTTAGGTGCTTCCAATAAATAACACACCATCTTACTACCTGCACTTGTTTTCATCATTTTTAGCACCATGCACGTTATTTTTGCAAGTATCAGCGGAAAATATGAAGTTTGTATGCAAGCTAATGTAGATATTTTTTATTCTAAGACTTATTCCGAATTTTTCGATAACATGTGTTTCTGCCATCAGTGTCGCGCCAAGCAGTACTTGTCGCGTGAGTGCTGCCCCATCGTCCGATGGTAGAAATCCGGGTCGTCGGCAGCTTTCGGCAGAGGAAACTTAACATATCACAATACTCAGGACGCTCAGTCCTGCCCTCTAACGTCACTTGCACGTAAGCGCAGCCGCTACCACAGCTCACAAGACATTCCAGTCAGAGGCAAGCGGCAAGTGTATAAAACGACTCAAACCCAGCCCGCCACTGATAAAAAAAAAACAAAAGGTGGCTCTCAAACCAACCGTGCTATCGGAATGGAAGGAAACTTTCTTGAACCTGTCTCATAACGTAGAGGTTACGTACGGCAAAACAAATCAAAGGAGTGGGTTAGGTGAGGGTGGAACTAATTAGGAATGGGCACCTGATTGGCGTGTGCTGGAGGACTTCACGGTCTTCGTAAACACATAGGTGCCGACAGGGTGGATTCATATACATTTGGTGATAATATGTATGCTGATGTGGGTAAGACTTTACGAAAGATAAGGTAGGTTCTACAGGAAACAGCACACAGCATTACTATCTCCTCTACATTTAGAAATAACAAGCGTTTGCACGCTTGCATCGCTGCGCCTAATGATAAAACGTAGAAAATTCAATTATCTATGCTTTACAATTTGATTCATTGTTCTACGCGCTCTGGTTGCCAAGACATGGCGCAAAGTGTGAAAAGCGCAGCCGCAGAGCTCGGCGCAGGCCGCGCGCGGTGCTGGCGGTCACCGGCGACCGCCGGCGGGAGAGAGCGCGTTTCGCCTGCGCTCTCTGCAGCACAGACAAACAGGTTCCACGGGACCGGCGATTGATCGTGGAACGTGACCGGAGATTTTTGCAGCTTCCATCAAATGTTGGCCATTTCCTGGCTCGTAACCAGTTTGTAACAGGAGGCTGTAACTGGCCGGGCTGTTTAAGGGCCGATTGTGCGCAAAGCCCCATTGGTTAAGGGTGCACTGGGTTAGTGAAATATTACCATGAAGACATCTAGTGTGGGGACAGACCCTGGTGAAGCGGATGCATTTCGCAAGGGAAATCTTATCCCTAAGGTCATCCACTTTGCAATTGCCTAAGCAATGCCGCCTTCCGTTTGCCTCGAAGTTTTCCCATAGTCTCGACCATTAAACTTCTAATTAAGATGCATTTTTGAGCTGTTAGAATGGTGAATTTCAAGCGTATGTACCAAATAATTCATCCACTATGCGAGCATCTAGAGTGACCACTTCGTGTGGTCTGCCTGAGCATGTGATGCAATTTTCTTGCCTGACTGACGCCACATTACGACAAATATTGCAGCCGCATGGTACCTTTTTCGCAAAAACCAACGGTCTCTGAGGTAAGCGCGCAAGCGGTACGCGGTCCACTTCGGCAAAGGACGCAAAACTGCGGGGCCGACAGAACCCGGCAGGACGAACGGGGCAGACCGCAACGCCCGTCGGATGACGTCACCCGGTGCGCGGTGCACCGCATCTGGGCTGACCTGGGCTGGGCTGCGTGGTCGGCAGGCGTCGAACCCTTCTTGGACCCGGAGCCCATCGAGCACAGCAAGCCAGCAGTCTCTCCTGCGCGGCGCTGTTCTGGGGTGAAGAAGGAACGTCGTTCGCATCGGTGTCCAGCAACGGCTCGCCGACGCTCCACAGCTCTGCAGGGCAGAGGGCGTGTAGCGTCTGGCCCTGACCGACCCGCCGAAGCGGCTGGAACCGCTGCGCATGGCTACAGCGCCGCAGATGACCTGTCTTGTTCGGGTGGGGTGTTCCCGGGGAGGTAAGTGTGTGCGCTCGCGCGCATTCACATCGTCCTTGACCTTTCACGGTGGCGGCGGATGGATGGCAGTCGGGTGTCTCATCGGAGATAGGTGCTTCAGCTTGCCTACGTTGTGCATTTTCACCGATCAGCGAAAATGACGCCGCCAGCTTCAGATCGAGCGTGATGAACATCACGTTAATGGCGATTTCACTGCCACAGATAAGCACCAGTAAAGGCGGTTCATCACAATTTGTTCGATTCGTCCAACTCTCAACACTTCCGATCCAGCTCTAGTCCAGGCCTTCACATGCGAGGTACCGCTTGGGAACAGCATGCCCTGGGCTAGGTTTGGACAATCACCGCAATGAAACCTTGCTTTGCACGTGTTGGCGTTCATATAGGAAAACCTTACTTTTTTGGAATGCGCATCGCCACGGCTTGTCAGATAGCAAGCTCCACGCCAGAATGCGCAACACCCCGCCGGCTGTCACCGCAGTTACAGTTCTTTCACTGGCAAAATGTGTACAAGCTTGCGAACAAAAACAGACTGTCACGGCTTACGCAAGGTCTACTTTGGATTCGTAACACCCCTGGTCGGGAGGTAACTGCCGCTGTCTGCGCCCCATCCGGCCACAGGTTTAGAGTAACAGTGCGGGACGAGTATTTTGTACATGGCCTTCTTTGAGATCCCCACTCGTTTTCCCAGTTCGTGTTTCCCAGATCCTGCCGTCATTTTACGGATCTATTGAACCGACCGGACCTGCTGGCAACTTGGTGCGGCCGCGTGGTCCATAATCCATCGGTAGTGCGGTGCGTAGTAGTTTTGGGAATGTTTGCACCACACACGTGGTGTATTTGCAAGTGGTTATGCTCAAATCGTTCGGCATTTCAATGTAACTAGCCGAGGGACCGACTCGTGGCCTGAGTCAAATTGTGCGTTTCGCTAAGGATCTTGCCCACATTTTTTAACGAACGAAAACTTCCTTTTACTTGTGCATCGCTTATCAAAAACTCCTTCACTTCAGCGCCACAGCAGTCATGGTCGTCAAATGACGTCAGATGAAGGTGAGCTTTGCGCGATTCGCCTCAAAGAGTTCGTCCAAGCACCAGCGATGGGCGAAAAAATCAAAAGTTCTCTCGATGCTTTCGTCTATAAATCTATCCAAGAGTGAATGGGATATTACGCGAAGTGTTTCTCAGCCCAACGGGTTCTAGGGTCACCGTGCTCATCCTCGTCACCATGCTGACCGACGATCAACAAGATAAGAGGATATTAATGGCTGAGCAGATCATGACCAGACAACGTCAGGACCAAGAACTAGATGACATCAGGTAGGTTGTCAACCCTGGCACAAATTTTGATGATGAGGGGGCCGATAAATGATTGACTTAAAAGATGCAGCTGAATCACGTCGGGTTTTGGAAATAGTAGATGAGAACATGTCCGCTCCTGGGAAAGGCACCACAGATTTCAGCGGTTTTCCCCTTCTCTCGCAAAGGATCGGACGATGGGCCAAACAGGTGACAGAGGCAGGCAGCAGAGAAAGGTTGGGACACAAAGGTATGTGCTGATACCGGTTATTGTCCGATTCATGACCGGTCTGCCGTGATGGACCCAACACGAGGAAGGGCTGGCTGGCCCATATAGCGGCCTCACCTGCGCAGTGAGCGCCAAGTTCGGTTGGTCGGTCACGCAGTTCACTTTTCGGCATGAAAGGGTTTCACTTTAAAGGTCTATGTCGGCCACCGTCCATTAGCCACACATAACCGCCCCGCGGATTCGCCGGCCATCTGAGATCACCCTCGGCCAGGTGGCGCGCATGACATCAGCCACTCGGATAGGTTACGTACAGTTTCTAGAATAATCCCTGTCTAAGCCTAGCCACATGTCAACCCGATCACTCAGAATATGCTGTCTGTTCTGCCGTAACCTAGAACAGTGCGTACCGGCCGAAATGTCATTCGATACTGGTTTTTTTAAAAGTAATCTTCAGCGCCATATCAACCGTCTCTTGCACCATATAGTTCCTCGGATCACAAGCCGAAATTGGCGATCACTGTTTGAAACTGGCTCAGCCAATAGCCCGCTAGCGTATCGTATCAACTACCGGATTATTGGTAGACGAGCCCCGCCCACTGGAATGCTAGGCTATTTCATATCAGCTACTGACCGGTATAAAGTGTTACATTAGCCGCGCGTCTGTAGCCTGGCCGCGGTCTTCAATATGTTCCTAAGGCTTAAAATATAAGCAGCCGGAAAGATATTGTGCGCTTTCCATTTATACCTGAAAAGCGCGTC
>NW_023597010.1:164356-221391 GCF_011947565.3 Pollicipes pollicipes
TCAGGGTCACGGTCCCGGGCAGGAGGCCGCTGTCGTGTTACCCGCGCTTCGCTCCGGCGCACGCGGCGTCAAGTTCCAGAGCACCCCAGCGGAAACGCTCGGCGATGGACCTCCACCTCTCCTGGCTGTTTATTGTGCCTAGAGGTCACCTCCGGATCCGTCCAACTAGCATATCTAGGTAGCGTCCGTCCAACCAACAGGTCTGTACTTCACACAAGCTGGTCTGCGCGAAACAATTGGACTGGACGTGATTGTCTCTCGCTTTGGTTGTCATGGACAGGGTAGTTTGGACTGGGGTTGTGATTGTCATTGGATTACAACCACGCGCAGACGCCTCTGAATTTAGCGTTGTGTTCAGCAGGCATAGTGAGTTGTTGTAGTATTTTCCCCAGTATAACGTGTTGATTGTTGAAGTTACTGTTGCAGAGTTTAGGTTGCAGTGTTCTTGTCTGCTTTATTTAATGTTTTAGATATTTTAGATTAACTTGCACGTTGTTTCCTGGAGGTTTCCATGCATTTAGCGGAGGTTAACTCGCAAGATCTGATGGTCACGCAGACTCAACTAGCTCATTTGGAACAGTGCGTATCGACCGGGCCTTGGTGAATTGGTGACTGGGACAATAAATGAGTGAATAGGGGAGGAGAAGTGTTCATTATGACTACATGCCTTCGGCTTGGGTGCCATTGAAATAAGGGGCTGCATTCTCCGGCCAAGAGCAACGCATTGAAACAGGCTGCGAAAATGCTGCGAACGTTTCTTTCAATGTGTGGGCTTGCTCGCTATATACGTTACATTCTCTGGCTACCGTTGCAAGGACTGGTCACCAAACATTGCTTCTGAATAGTTGCTTGTGATGCTTGCACGGCCCTGACATTCGACTAGACGCCTGACGCCAAGCGGGAGCCGGAGCCTGGCGTACAGCTTTCTGTCATGGATATCCGTCAGCCAAGCCTTTATCGTGCAGTCATGGAGTTCCATGCGTTCCGGAGAGGTCGTGCCAAGGCGCGTAAGAGCGTTATACACCTAAAGCAGTCAACCGTTGTGTGTTATAATTTGTGTAATATCTGTCTCCGGCCACGGGGACGGTTCGTCGCCTGCAACAGGTGGCAATGCGGTTCATTACGTGCGTCTGGGCGCGTTAGCGCGTCTCTCCTCGCTTGTCAGCGACGAACAACTGACCTTGTAGACCGCGTTTGAACTTCTAAAGGCGTTCTGGGACGGTGCTGCGTGTGTGAACCGACGAAATGTGAGTGTATGTGTGTATATGATCGTTCGGTGTTCTGCTTTTCACTCAGTCCACCAGTGAGAAAATGTGACCATTGTTTTCGGCCCAGTCCAAACCTTTAAAAATGGACGGTTTGTGGGGTGGGTTTGTTTATTAGCGCCTACACAAGGATGAAATCAGGCCGCTGACCCGATATTAACCTTGTTGACACTAAAAGAATGTGCGGATGTCACGGATGTTTTCGAAGGGATTTAGTCCAAACCGTTTGACTTAATGGATATCTGGGAATAGCGTCCACGTTGCGTTGCGTGCGTTGTTGCGTGTGTGCCCTGACCTCGCCATCCGATCGTGGAATTCCAGGACAAGGCATAATTTTGCTGCAAAAGCTTCGCACGGCAATTTTCGGTATGGTCGGACCTGACCTCTGACGTCACGTGACCTTCAGTGACTGACCCTGACCTTCAGCCCTGTCGCCGATGTGGCCGCAGGCTTTCTCAGTTAGGGACAATAAGCGGGCGCCTAAAGCGACTCGATTGTACCCTGCCACGGTTGGCCGAGTAATGAGACAGGCGCTCGACACAACACACACACACACACACACACACACACACACACACACACACACACACACACACACACACACACACACACACACACACACGCACACACGCACGCACGCACGCACGCACGCACGCACGCACGCACGCACACACACACACACCACACACACACACACACACACACACACACACACACATATATATATATATAATATATTATATATATATGTATATGTATATGTACATGTGTGACTTATGGTCGTGAGGCATCCCTGTTCTGATGTGGCTTCGATCGCGGCGTTATGCGGGGAACTTCGATGCGGGGAGTCAACGATTGAGTACTCGTTATGAATAACGACAAGGCTGCATCGCAAAATAACAGCCAGTTTCCCTGCGTAATATTGACCTATGCACGGGTTACGACATTCAGCACAGATTAAGAATGTTCAGCGACTGTGGATATAGACAAAGCGTCACTGTTAGATCAGCATGGATTATGGAGAGTGAAGAGAGTTACATCAGTTTTATCAGCTCCTCATCTGAACAGGTAAGTGCCACGAGTTTAAACAAAATTGGTGCATGCCGTGTGGCGGTATTATGGATTTTGGCACCAGCTTGTTGCAAAGTGCACAGAAAATGACCAAGACGATTCGAAAATTCAGCTTGGAAATTGCAACCCATTCGCAATTCATCAATCCTGAAAACCCTGATTCTGATAAGAATTCTGACGTATAGCAAACTTAACTTTTTTGTTTTGCGGCTCTCCAACTCGTTTTAGTCTTAGTGCTTTTTGCTATTATATCGGCAGCACCTGCCCGTTCACGCATGCCACTTCTGAATTTGAAATATTTAGTCTGCTTGGCAATCTTGCATTTACAGCAGTAATTGCGATAGAGTGCTGTGAAAAAGAACTTCCGTAGTTTGGTAGCTTCGCAGGTTTTCTCCACCTGTGGTATTTTAAAATTTACCACAAACGTACGCCAGCGGAAGTGATCTGGTACATAGATGTGGCACACGGGCCGCGTTTCATTTTAACCACCGTACTACCGGTAGTTGAAAATCCTGTTCTATGATTGGTCGGGGCGGCCATGATGGATTCGCGATACGGAAGGTGTGACGTCATTTGTCAACTACTGGGCTCGCAAAACGCTTTACATCTCGGTAGTCAGCAGGACGTCGGTGGAGGTGGCGGCGCGCAGCTCGGGCGGTATCATGTTAGTGATTGAGCTTTTTGAGTTAATGTGCGAGCCAATGGGGATTTAGCGAATTCTGATGTATTTTAAGCATGCGAATTTATGACGGGTGACTGCTTTTAAAGGGGAGCGCTGCAAAGAGTCATCGAGGCCATTCGAACACGCGCTGCCAAGGCTACGCTCGCTTCGTAGCCAGGTCTGGGCTACCGAGCTGCTAAGCGCAGTCATTTGTCTAAGAAACTGGGGAATAGCACAGTAAATATTTCTTAAGTTTGATGCAAGTCAGCCAGCTAGATCACAGTGATACATGCCTTGAAGTGGGTCGTCATCTGATGGGGCTACCGGGACGATTCCTGTAATTCGTCAGAGGTGATTGTCTCCATTGCCTTGTCTCCATTGTTTCCATTGACGAGCTTTTCAGGTATAAATGGAAAGCGCACAATATATTTCCGGCTGCTTATATTTTAAGCCTTAGGAACATATTGAAGACCGCGGCCAGTGTAACACTTTGTACCGGCCAGTAGCTGATATGAAATAGCTTAGCATTCCGGTGGGCGGGGCTCGTCTACCAATAATCCGGTAGTTGATACGATACGCTAGCG
Source organism: Pollicipes pollicipes (assembly GCF_011947565.3). Classification (NCBI taxonomy): domain Eukaryota; kingdom Metazoa; phylum Arthropoda; class Thecostraca; order Pollicipedomorpha; family Pollicipedidae; genus Pollicipes; species Pollicipes pollicipes. The sequence goes on from NW_023597010.1 coordinate 167,938, forward strand.
GGCTATTGGCTGAGCCAGTTTCAAACAGTGATCGCCAATTTCGGCTTGTGATCCGAGGAACTATATGGTGCAAGAGACGGTTGATAAGGCGCTGAAGATTGCTTTAAAAAAAACAGTATCGAATGACATTTCGGCCGGTACGCACTGTTCTAGGTTACGGCAGAACAGACAGTATATTCTGAGTGATCGGGTTGACATGTGGCTAGGCTTAGACAGGGATTATTCTAGAAACTGTACGTAACCTATCCGAGTGGCTGATGTCACGCGCGCCACCTGGCCGAGGGTGATCTCAGATGGCCGGCGAATCCGCAGGGCGGTTATGTGTGGCTAATGGACGGTGGCCGACATAGACCTTTAAAGCGCAACCCTTTCATGCCGAAAAGTGAACTGCGTGACCGACCAACCGAACTTGGCGCTCACTGCGCAGGTGAGGCCGCTATATGGGCCAGCCAGCCCTTCCTCGTGTTGGGTCCATCACGGCAGACCGGTCATGAATCGGACAATAACCGGTATCAGCACATACCTTTGTGTCCCAACCTTTCTCTGCTGCCTGCCTCTGTCGCCTGTTTGGCCCATCGTCCGATCCCTTGCGAGAGAAGGGGAAAACCGCTGAAATCTGTGGTGCCTTTCCCAGGAGCGGACATGTTCTCATCTGCTATTTCCAAAACCCGACGTGATTCAGCTGCATCTTTTAAGTCAATCATTTATCGGCCCCCTCATCATCAAAATTTGTGCCAGTGTTGACAACCTACCTGATGTCATCTAGTTCTTGGTCCTGACGTTGTCTGGTCCTGATCTGCTCAGCCATGTATATCCTCTTATCTTGTTGATCGTCGGTCAGCATGGTGACGAGGATGAGCACGGTGACCCTAGAACCCGTTGGGCTGAGAAACATTTCGCGTAATATCCCATTCACTCTTGGATAGATTTATAGACGAAAGCATCGAGAGAACTTTTGATTTTTTCGCCCATCGCTGGTGCTTGGACGAACTCTTTGAGGCGAATCGCTCAAAGCTCACCTTCATCTGACGTCATTTGACGACCATGACTGCTGTGGCGCTGAAGTGAAGGAGTTTTTGATAAGCGATGCACAAGTAAAAGGAAATTTTCGTTCGTTAAAAAATGTGGGCAAGATCCTCAGCGAAACGCACAATTTGACTCAGGCCACGAGTCGGTCCCTCGGCTGGTTACATTGAAATGCCGAACGATTTGAGCATAACCACTTGCAAATACACCACGTGTGTGGTGCAAACATTCCCAAAACTACTGCGCTCCCGCACTACCGATGGATTATGGACCACGCGCCCGCACCAAGTTGCCAGCAGGTCCGGTCGGTTCAATAGATCCGTAAAATGACGGCCGGATCTGGGAAACACGAACTGGGAAACACGAGTGGAGATCTCAAAGAAGGCCATGTACAAAATACTCGTCCCGCGCTGTTACTCTAAACCTGTGGCCGGATGGGGCGCAGACAGGGGCAGTTACCACCCGACCAAGGGTGTTAGGAATCCAAAGTAGACCTTGCGTAAGCCGTGACAGTCTGTTTTTGTTCGCAAGCTTGTACACATTTTGCCAGTGAAAGAACTGTAACTGCGGTGACAGCCGGCGGAGTGTTGCGCATTCTGGCGTGGAGCTTGCGATCTGACAAGCCGTGGCGATGCGCATTCCAAAAAAAGTAAGGTTTCCCTATATGAACGCCAACACGTGCAAAGCAAGGTTTCATTGCGGTGATTGTCCAAACCTAGCCCAGGGCATGCTGTTCCCAAGCGGTACCTCGCATGTGAAGGCCTGGACTAGAGCTGGATCGGAAGTGTTGAGAGTTGGACGAATCGAACAAATTGTGATGAACCGCCTTTACTGGTGCTTATCTGTGGCAGTGAAATCGCCATTAACGTGATGTTCATCACGCTCGATCTGAAACTGGCGGCGTCATTTTCGCTGATCGGTGAAAATGCACAACGTAGGCAAGCTGAAGCACCTATCTCCGATGAGACACCCGACTGCCATCCATCCGCCGCCACCGTGAAAGGTCAAGGACGATGTGAATGCGCGCGAGCGCACACCTTACCTCCCCGGGAACACCCCACCCGAACAAGACAGGTCATCTGCGGCGCTGTAGCCATGCGCAGCGGTTCCAGCCGCTTCGGCGGGTCGGTCAGGGCCGGACGCCACACGCCCTCTGCCCTGCAGAGCTGTGGAGCGTCGGCGAGCCGTTGCTGGACACCGATGCGAACGACGTGCCTTCTGCACTCCCAAAACAGCGCCGCGCAGGAGAGACTGCTGGCTGGCTGTGTTCGATGGGCTCCGGGTCCAAGAAGGGTTCGGCGCCTGTCGACCACGCAGCCCAGCCCAGATCAGCCCCGATGCGGTGCACCACGCACCGGGTGACGCCATCCGACGGGCGTTTGCGCGCTGGGATCTGCCCCGTTCATCCTGCCGGGTTCTGTCGGCCCCGCAGTTTTGCGTCCTTTGCCGAAGCGGACCGCGTACCGCTTGCGCGCTTACCTCAGAGACCGTTGGTTTTTGCGAAAAAGGTACCATGCGGCTGCAATATTTGTCGTAATGTGGCGTCAGTCAGGCAAGAAAATTGCATCACATGCTCAGGCAGACCACACGAAGTGGTCACTCTAGATGCTCGCATAGTGGATGAATTATTTGGTACATACGCTTGAAATTCACCATTCTAACAGCTCAAAAATGCATCTTAATTAGAAGTTTAATGGTCGAGACTATGGGAAAACTTCGAGGCAAACGGAAGGCGGCATTGCTTAGGCAATTGCAAAGTGGATGACCTTAGGGATAAGATTTCCCTTGCGAAATGCATCCGCTTCACCAGGGTCTGTCCCCACACTAGATGTCTTCATGGTAATATTTCACTAACCCAGTGCACCCTTAACCAATGGGGCTTTGCGCACAATCGGCCCTTAAACAGCCCGGCCAGTTACAGCCTCCTGTTACAAACTGGTTACGAGCCAGGAAATGGCCAACATTTGATGGAAGCTGCAAAAATCTCCGGTCACGTTCCACGATCAATCGCCGGTCCCGTGGAACCTGTTTGTCTGTGCTGCAGAGAGCGCAGGCGAAACGCGCTCTCTCCCGCCGGCGGTCGCCGGTGACCGCCAGCACCGCGCGCGGCCTGCGCCGAGCTCTGCGGCTGCGCTTTTCACACTTTGCGCCATGTCTTGGCAACCAGAGCGCGTAGAACAATGAATCAAATTGTAAAGCATAGATAATTGAATTTTCTACGTTTTATCATTAGGCGCAGCGATGCAAGCGTGCAAACGCTTGTTATTTCTAAATGTAGAGGAGATAGTAATGCTGTGTGCTGTTTCCTGTAGAACCTACCTTATCTTTCGTAAAGTCTTACCCACATCAGCATACATATTATCACCAAATGTATATGAATCCACCCTGTCGGCACCTATGCGTTTACGAAGACCGTGAAGTCCTCTAGCACACGCCAATCAGGTGCCCATTCCTAATTAGTTCCACCCTCACCTAACCCACTCCTTTGATTTGTTTTGCCGTACGTAACCTCTACGTTATGAGACAGGTTCAAGAAAGTTTCCTTCCATTCCGATAGCACGGTTGGTTTGAGAGCCACCTTTTTGTTTTTTTTTCATCAGTGGCGGGTTGGGTTTGAGTCGTTTTTATACACTTGCCGCTTGCCTCTGACTGGAATGTCTTGTGAGCTGTGGTAGCGGCTGCGCTTACGTGCAAGTGACGTTAGAGGGCAGGACTGAGCGTCCTGAGTATTGTGATATGTTAAGTTTCCTCCGCCGAAAGCTGCCGACGACCCGGATTTCTACCATCGGACGATGGGGCAAGCACTCACGCGACAAGTACTGCTTGGCGCGACACTGATGGCAGAAACACATGTTATCGAAAAATTCAGAATAAGTCTTAGAATAAAAAATATCTACATTAGCTTGTATACAAACTTCATATTTTCCGCTGATACTTGCAAAAATAACGTGCATGGTGCTAAAAATGATGAAAACAAGTGCAGGCAGTAAGATGGTGTGTTATTTATTGGAAGCACCTAAATAGTAGTAAGTGAAATTCTTACCCATACCGGTGCTCACGTTCGTTATTTTGCCCACATTTGAACAAACCCAAACGGTCACCCATTCTATATGGGCACCTACGGATTTATCGAACCAGTTGAGTTTCCTATTGGCACACTCTCCTATTCAAAACTGTCGGTCTTAACAAGTTTTTTTTTAACGAGCTTCGCTCTATAAGAAAGGAGCACTAAGCAATGCACTACGATGCATTATACTTGTGCCACTTCTTCTTTTCTGCAGGATTTGTTGACTTCCATCTAGACAAATCAAGCACGGAAACTCCTGGTGTTTATCTGTTCGTCAACCCAGACAACAACATTTGGCCTATTCACGTGCACAATTCTACTTCGTGGTCAGATGTGTACCATAGCACTACACATATTTAATGCATTTTGTACCATATTCAGCCCCTCCCCCCCAAAAAAAGAAATGCATGCGGGGGCACGAGGTCCAATTCGAAATAAGATGCAAAACTGCATGCCTACAGAAACCCGCTGCGATCAATCGATGGCCGTGGCAAGCTGAAAAGCGAAGGATCCGTTGAAACATCACGTGATCTATCGTGACCTGATCTGAGCCGAACTTGTGAAAAAGCATTTGTTGGTACATATGGGCAACAAGAGATGCGTGGTTTAGAAATAAAGTCGTGGTAAGAAACTGAGTGCCTACATCTTCGATTTTCGTACATACATGCATGGGGACATCATTTCGGGAAATTTCAAAAAAATCAGATTTCGTTTGACCTAGGTCGACCAGCATGGGTATGTAAGTATGTGTATGTGTCACATGTATGTATGTGTCACAGACCTGGAAAGCTGTGTGGCAAGAATGCTGGAATGACGAGACCGGTGCGCACGTTTTTTAATGACGTAAAGACGCAACTGCAGCGAAAAACTCAACGTGATGAGGCCGAAGGAAGCAAGAGCGCGGGCAAGGGTGGTTGGATTTAGGCAAAGCCATAATTCAATCATTGTCTGAAGCCCACGTCGAAGCCCCGTGGCACAAAGAAGCCAAAACTGGCGCAAGGCCGAAGCCAGTCGTGAAAAATGACACGAATAAAGCTGAAAGGCTGAATCCGAAGCCATTGAAGGAAAACTGCGGCTTGGAAAAGCCGAAGCTGAAGCCGGTTTCGTTCCCATGACTTCCCTACATAGCAAAACCGAACATCTGACACCATGAACCGCGTGCAAATGTCGATGTAATATGACGCGAGTGTATAACCCGAAACATTCGATTACTGTCACTATAGATACAACCGCTTCAATATCACCGGATTCCTAGTGTGCCTTTCATAGTGGAAAACAAACTTCTGTGAGTAAAACAAGGCATTTGTGGCAATCACAATTGCCACAAATGATTTTTGTTGCCAGTTGCAAACAGGGTTTGCAATTGGCAACAGACTTGGCATGAGCCAAGTGCTAACTCCAACGTTTTTTTACGCTTCTTGCAGATCTGTACAGGAGGAAGGGCTCCATCCAATCGCCGTGAAACCCATATAACTTAACCACAGGGTCTGCACGGAACGAGACCGGAGGGGGGGGGGGGTGGGGGTGGGGAGCGACCTCATATCCCAGGGGATGGCGGGCACCCAGGGCAACCCGCCTGGCTACGGGCCTGCATATCAGATGGCTGCATCTCAGGATCAGTATCTACGTTTCAGGATAGCAAAAACCCCGTTACTGAATTTGGTGGTCTTTTTGTGAAGCGGCAGCATCCTGGTCTGAGCCAGGAAGCCCTTTCATGTAACATAAAACTTTTTTCTGGCTCAGGAAGTCTTGTTTAAGGATTGGGAGGCATTTCACTGGATCAATACAACGCCTCCTATTGATCAGAAGGTCCTCATCGGATCTTTAACTGTCGATATTTTCACGGATATCAATTCATACGGTAATTCCACACGAAGACGTGCCCACGATGAAGCTCTATGCTCCCTGCATTGTATCTTTAAATCTCTCCCCTTGAATACAATACTGTCCACGAGGCCCAGCCATGAGGTCCCATTTTGTCCAGGAGAATCTCTGGAGAATCCCCAACTCAAAATCCGTTGCGCCTCCTCTGTCTGGAGCTGAGCCTCTCCCCCCGCCCTCCCGAGCTTCGGCTTTTATATTGGCGCCGCAAATGTCCGTAGACCGGTGGGAAGTGGCAAAAGTTCTGCTAACCACTCTCAACCAACTTGGGAGACTTCCGTTGACCCTGTACCTTTAAAAGCGTCCTGCCTTGATGGCTTCACCAGGACAGCTCAGCAGCCAAACCACACGTACGTAAACGTAATTATCAAAAACCGAGCTTAAATTGGTGAGGTTCAGCGCAGTATGACAGCTACCAGCGCTCCGTAGTTCTTGTAGGGTGCTCGCACCACGCCTGTGGGATATTCCCCAGCAGCCATGCTCAAATTATTCGGGATTTCAATACACGTCACCCAACGTGACCCTGCTACTCCAATACGCTTGCTATTTCTCAGTTCATCTTATTTATGTTTTTTTTTGGGGGGGGGGGGGGCAGTGCTTGTTGGATCTAATTACGATGTGTCTGAAGGTTTTGTGTGGTATGCACGAAATCTGAATAAGTGTATTGTGCACGATGCTGTTTGTGTGCGGTAGCCATATGTAAACCTGTTGGTAATGTTGAAGGCACAGGTTTTTCTCCATGATTTTAGTGTAATGCGGCATTGGGCCGCTAGTTGCAGGGAGTTGAGTGTTTTGCCTGCTGTCTTGCACTATGCTTGATTATGTGCGTTGTGTTTCTATAGCTGCATTTGCGAAGACATGTATGAACCTGGTGGTACAAAATATACCATTTTGTTGTTATTATGTTGTAAAGCTGATGTATCTCTTCAGTTAATCCTGACACTACACAGACGACTAGCCTCTTTTTTATTTCCTGTCTGAAAGCATTTTGAGGCAAGAAATATTAGCATGACATAAATGACAGCTAGTAAACATTATAATGCTGTGAATATTTATGGAATGGATTGGGATGCAATCCCATCTGATTAAATATTATGGTTGTTGGGGGCTGAATCCCATGTCACGTCAATTTTTAATCATCACATCATCTCAGGCATATGAATGCACGTAAGCACATTATGTCATGGAGAAATAATTTCCATGAAAGTGATAAGATATGAAATTTTTGCAGCTGTTCAGTTGCATGCTCTGAAGTCATTACATGCTTAATAACTTGCTGTATGGGTCCAATTGTATCAAAGGTATCAAAAAGGCTAGTCCTTCCATTGAAAGCTGATGATAACTATAGCACCATACTTTTTGCTTGGATGCGCCGGAGACCTGCAATGAAATTGTCAGAGACAGGTGCCCAAGAGGGAGGCATGTAAAGAGGGACGTCTGCAGTCCTTACAGTGGGAAGAACTGTGAGAAGACTGTGTTGCTGTGAACAGATATTAGACAAGCATTTGTGCCACAAGCCACCAATAGGAGAACTGTGCATGCTGTATAGAAAAAAAGATGCTGTGACCAGGTCTTTTACTGATGTCCAATTGTCATTGATATTTAGAATAAGGACATTGTATGGCGCTGCTCCTGGGTAGTGAGGAAAATCATGCTGGAGTGTGTTATTCATGCATAAATAAAAGGTGAGCTGTGCACTAGGCATTGTCTAATTGTTACAAAAAAAGCTTGCTTTGCTCTATTGCCGGCAAATTGGAACTTCTACCCCTTTTAAAACTGATGAAAACTCCATTTTCAAACAGACATGAGCAGAGTGGTAGCTTTTTTATGCAAGCAGGTTAAAATCAATTTCCCTAACCTGCACATGGCTGTCGAATGCCTTTCGGAGGTCGGGATAATGTTGTAACCAACAACAGGTTTTGAATCTCTTCAGGCACTAAGACGACATGATGCAAGATTCAAAGTAATTATATTGGATTCCTGTGGGATAAGCAATCCGGAAACGTGCATGACATGACTAGCATACTGCTTGTCATGTTGGCCTCGTATGACCACTTCTTGACATCCTACCTACATCTTGACTATGTAATGACCAGGAAAATATTGTAGCTGGCGTTTAAGCTGCGTAAGACGATCAAAATAAAACGTGAAAACATTTGGATTCATAAATCGCATGAATACAGCAAGTTATCACGCTAACCTATGAAATGGCCTTGACCTGACCCTATTGTGGCAATCTACATGTTTCGTGACACAGCATCCTCATTTAGCCAAAGAGCATATACTTTTTGAGGAAATGAAACGCCCCAATTGACCCAGCCCCTGCAAACATGTAACGGGGATCTGCAGGCCTTTGCCTTCACCTTGGCCTTTCATGTCAGTACAATTTCTATTGGCTGTTTCTGCAAGATGCGCCCATTAGCTCTTTTCGTTTGCATACATATTTCCATCTTGGGCGTCTTGGGCGTCCCGGTTTTCCAGCCCGAGGCGCTTGGCTGGGACGCCAGCCAATTAATGATTGACACGCGCTCGGTGTGGGGGTCAAATTGACCCCCAAAGGTTTTCCCAGAATGGTTTCCGAACGGCGCGGCGTAGCCGCGCCAAATTTTCCATAGCTGTAGACAATGAAGAGCGGATCGTTGGACATCACAAATTTACATGTACCTTGTAAGGGTCGCTGGCTTATGGCAGGTCAAAGTCAGACCATGGTTTCAGCTAAGGCAATTTCTAGGGAATCGTTCAATCTGACACAACAACAAAGTGTTTGACGAAGCCATTGCATCTCTGAGATGCTGTCTTAGGCACCAAAAATATTGAATGAGCAAATTACGTTTGACCTACGGTCAGGTATGAGGTCAGACCAAGGTCAAAACCAGCCTGATTTATTACGCTAGGGCTTGCTGTGTGGGGATAGTTTCTAGTGCTCATTTCGAATTTATTGACAGCAGGAACCGCATTATACCATCTTTCATTGCCTTCTTAGAGGTCAGAACAGGTCATTGACCTAAGATGAACCGGCTCAACAATTTGTTTTCGGAACATACTGCCTAGCGTAATCTTTGTTGCTTATTCAAATGCAAGACTTAGAGCAATCTGGTATGATTTTGGTCACCACGACCTTGAAAGGGTCAAACAAGGCCACTGACCCTCCAATGGGCTTGTGACCTTTTGGCTTAGAAACAGTTGCCTAGGTTTCTGGGGCACTTTGGAGACCAACCTGCAAATTTGACCTTGTTGGCCTCATTGACCTGAAGGTCATGACTAGGAAGCTTAAAATGTTGACCTAAGTTAGTTCACGTACAGGTCAATACACCCTGCAAATTTTGTGTCTCTAGCTTTCTTAGTTCCAGAGATCTCAGGGGATCAAATTGACCCCCCACACCCGGGCGAAGTACATCTAGCTGGCTACTCCGGCGCGTGTTAATAGACCTTCGAGCTGATATTATGGCCTGTTCGGAGAAGGAACAGTCTTGTTATGATCCAACCAATATATTTAACGGCTTCCAGCCGTACAATCGTTCAAAAGTCAGCAAACTGCGGAGGCATGTGTCCGCCGTTGACCATTACGCGCCGATTATACTTGTGACGTCATCAGTCGAAACAGCGGAATTTGGCCGGACGGTTATGCCCTCTGTTCTACGGCCTTGCCCGCTACTAGGTTCCTCAAGTTGACACACGCCCCTGGGAGACGCTCTAATCCTCAGTTGAGCACAGCCTTCATTCACATTCGCTGTCAACGGGCGGTGCATCATTTTACGGAGTCCCTTTGCCTTAAAACATTCACGGCTGGAGCGTGGTGACGTCACTGCATGAGCCCCGTATTTACAAAACACAAGTTCTTCCACGTGGCGACACAGCCATTGCGCGTGCTTTCTTTCCGGTTTGAAAGTGCCATGCTGATTTGTTAGAAATTCGGTAAGCTAAAATCCCCTCCTCCCTGGCCACGTGCAGGGCGTCGGAACTCGCAGCGCCACGCGCTACTCACGGCGCTGCAGCCGGGCGGCCGCCTCAAAGCTTGACGACTTTGTCACTAGAGGGCAGGCGTGGTGTCTAATGTGACGCAGTCGGCAATATTGTGGTAGCACGTGGTGGTGACACTGGGTCGCAAGGATATAACACGGTTAGTGCTGGGGATGGCTATGCTTCTGCGCGGGTGCGTTGCCGGTCATACTAATGCATTGTTTCATTGCTGCGGTAGATGCTTTGGAGGTTGGGCGGTGTTGATTGAAGCTAGCCAAGATCATATGCTTACTGGTCACCAAGTTGTGGGAGTGGTTCCGGATGTACTGCACAGCCTCTACCGACAGGGCTCAATCATGGGCAGGACAGGTTTCAGGTGTTTTTGCTAGGGCTTCGCTTCCTTTTCCCTCCGAGTGCAGGCCTCATTTTTTTAAAGGAAAGTGGATGCATGTTCTCCGGATATTCCTATAATGTAGGGCGATCTCTTAAGCCGTCGCACGTCTGATTTTTTTTGCTACGAGCAGTTGTCTGTGTCCTCTTTTGCGCGCTCTGCGTTGTGCCCGTCCGTCCTATTTTTTTTATCTCTGGCGCCAATTCGTTTTCCATGCTTCTCCCGCGCGTTAAAGTCCAGCGCACAAGCGATGCTGTCGGCTAGCCCTGTACGCATACCAGGGCGAATGCCATTGTCCTTTTATGCCATCATGTACGATTGGTATCGTGTTGAATGAACCCAATGCAAAGCGAACCAAGCTTTGGTGCCGCTTTGTTTTTTGTTGAGGGTCGGGCCGGGGGTATCGATTTGTGTTCTGTTGTTAGGGCCCGGGCCCCCGATGTGGTTTGGGCCCGGCATCTTTTGGTTTTACTGTAATATTACACAGACAGGAAAATGCTTAGTATCATAAAAGTCAGGAGAGCAGCCAACAATGGTGACGAGAGGCCACCCTGCTTTGCGACGGGGGGGGGGGGGGGGGGGGGGGGCTATTTTTACAAGCTGGTCCCAGTCCTTTAGATAGAATCGTATTGCGAACAGCTTTTGGACCCCACAACCGGTAAAAGGTGCAGTACCCAGCGAATCAATGAACTTGGCTGCGCTACTGCACAAAGTTTTTGAGCTTTTGGTATTATTTGATGAACGTGAGTGTAAGCTTCCTCAAATGAGACACTTTGGAGACGGTGCACAAATTAGGCACACAAATTGTTTTGTAAACAACATGTTCCTCAACGTGCTGGACCCGTTGAGAAGCGCGCATTTGCAATTGTGAGCTCATCGTGCATTCGACCGACCCGGCCCACCCAAATGATTACACTGATGGACCCCCCCCCCCTGGATCGGGCTTTAATATAAATGCCATTTTGTTTTTCAGACTAGGACAATGTCCGGGAAGAATGGCCGCGAAGAGTTCAAAATTGCTGTTGCAGCCTCGATTACATTGGAAAGTTATGTTCCTGCAACACAGGATTAGACGGCCAGGGAAATCGAATGTTTTTGCGACAGCTGTGTTGAGCCGGGTATATTGGAGGCAATTAGCCCGTCCTCTCCGCTCAAATAATCAGAGGGCACCGGTAGCGTAGTGGTCGAGCTGCGCGTCTGAGAAATCAGAGTTCCGGGTTTCAACTTCCCGTGGTTCCTGCTCTTCGTGCCAGGGCGAGAGGCAGGTAACGCTTATAGCTACAGCAGCCGAGTGTTGCGCAAATAACCCATAACTAAGCTTAGACGTTTGCCGGATGGTCGTTTTGTACAGACAGAGCGCCGACGCATTCTTCGAATATCGGTCCGTCATTGGATGTTATGCATTCTTTTGGGGGCTTTGCCTCAGATTTTTATGTTTAGAAAAAAGCTTAGGATACTCCGGCAGGGAATTAAATTGCTCGGTTGGTGTCATCCTACCTTGTAAGTGGAACTTAGTGGCCATGCCACCTGAGAATTTAAAATGCAAAGCCGCTAAAAATCACCGTCAACATGTTTGACAAGGAGAACCTTGCATATGGGCTCAGGCATTTTTTTGGGCGTCGAAAGCATGATGCGTCACGATAACAAGTGTGCAATGCGGTATATTTATTGGAGTACCAGAGTGCGAAAACCACAGAAAAACATCAGTTATCAAGCTGTCACAGTGGTCCCGGCAGTTTCAAAATAAACAGCTTAAGGACGAAATCGTTGCGCGGAGGTCCGTAAAGGTTGCTCTATGTCGTCAGTGGGCCAAGGAGCTCGGATGCATGTCTAAGGATGGCCTTTATGTGGCATACGGACGAGGCTTTTATTTGGTAGTCACGTGTAAATAGATCATCAGCTGTCCACCGACAAGGTATGTCACTTACTTATGGCGCAGTCTTCCACGAGATACTATGCTTACTTTCTGCGCCGTTCCTTTACTTTCCATGTGGCATGAAGGTGCCAAGGCTTGTCGCCATCCTGTGTACACCAGCACTGAACGCATTGAAGCACACATCTAGGATTAGAAGAACAGTGTGGTATTTAAACTCTTCGCCTCGTTACTGAAAGCAAGAAAGCGTAATCAGCCATCATTCAGGTACTTCGTGTTCGCTCTGCAATTGGAAAAGTTGTTGTGGTGCCTACTGGCCATGGGCAATGTTCTTGATATTCTTTCCGTGCTATGTGTGGGGTATCCATTCTTGAGTGCCAAATGTTTGTGCCAAATGTTAGCCAATGTTTCCTGGTGAAATTTACAAGCTTGACTGGTTTTAAGTGTCTATTACCTTTGTGCTTTGGATGGCTGATGCTGGTTCACAAAGGCATGCCTACATTTGTGTACTGACTAAAGTCATCACATGCACCCAGGTAAGTGTAAATTTAGTGGTAGTTTTTGCATTTCACATTTGCAGCCACTGGTTGTGGTTGCTTGATTTATTTTCTTTCAAGGTGTAGATTGTTGGTTCCTTTGAACAGTCTTTCTAAGAGCCAAGATGATTTTTTCCCAGTAAAAGAAGATTGTGGACCATGGACCCAGGAGATTGATTGCATGTCTGTGTTGTTCAACAGTCCCTTCAAAATGAGCCATAGTTTCAGATCCTGAAATGAATAAAGTGTAACAACTTCACCCAGCTGTCAGTTTATAAAGAAGCACGTCAAGAAATAAATGTTTGTAGATTTGTAGATCCTTGTATTGACCCCTATGTTGTGAAAATGTTGAATATGCGCACCGGAAATGAAAAACAAGATTTGTTGATGTAAGGGATGGCAAAAGCACGAATGAACGGGTGAATAGGCTGCTGGGTTTCTTACAGCTTCTTGTTCTGGCACGAATGATGTTATAGGGTCGATTATATGTACCTGGAATGAAATACAGGGTGGGCGGACTCATGCGGGCTTTTTGGGCAAACTTGCTCTGCGGACCGAGTGTGGGTTTTCAAATTTGGCTGCGAGGCGGCTGCGAGTATTCCAAATCCCAAAAAGTGGCAGCTCTAGTGTGAACCCTGCTTATCTTAGTAAAATTAACTGAGGTCCTAAACATACATGTATTCAAATTGCGTCCTAAAATTCCACCTGTCTCTGAAAATTTGATAGCCCCACTTCGGGGATAAGTGGTGCGGGTGTTTCGTCATGAGCGTCAGCGGAGGATCGACACAATGTGGACTCTGGTCGAAACAGCAAAGGTCCATATCCACTTAGCTTGTTTGTTTGCTGGTCTGTCAGTGACGTGAAAGCGAATGTTTGCGCCAATATTCTGAAGCATTGGAAACCTCTCCGGAAAGGCGGTAATTTGCAGCCAGGCAGTGAAGTTTGGGTCAGTGGTTTATTTCTTGTGATAGGCGTGGTGTAATTCTGGCACTTAACGGCCATTGGAACATATACGGCCCATGATCTGTATTGACTGTTGTCTAACGAGGTAGGTAGTTAGATTGTTACGCGTCAACCGGGGCCATGCCGTTGGTAAAGGCAGTAAGCGCCATGTTGTAGTCAAAAGGTGCGAGAGGCAATGCTTTCAAGCAATGGCGGAAAGAGCAAGCAATGGCGGAAAGAGCAAGCAATGGCGGAAAAAGCTCTGTCGAACTAGTTAGTGGATGTGTTGTGTGGGGGTAAAATTATTGCAATACTCTCGACGCGGGTATCATCGCACAACACTGCTCAACTTGGAATTTGGTTTGGCCATTAATACTTAAACGGAACAAAAAGCAAAAACAAAAACGGATGAACAGTATCCATGCTCCAGATCGCAGACATGTTACGACAACGTAAAAAAACGCTCCCTTTTACGAGGATTACCAACATTGGATATAAATTGCCAAACGGGCTATTTTTGTGAGCGCTTGGCGGAGGAATTTTCCGCTTGGTGATTCGCGATAATATTTGGTAGGGCTCACGATTTCTGAACACATACATATGGCCCGTAGATTAAGCTGCAGATGCCGAAAAATTGCAGACGCAGATATGCAACTTAATTATACCATGATGGTAGTTAATAGCTTATAGTCACGCGGTTTTTACTCTTCCTTAACTTTGCTAAATGGATTGCGTTGGCGGCTTTCCACACATTCATCGAACACGGCGAGCAGTGCTCAGCAATGGTCGTTGACTGAACACTGAGCCCGCTGCCCTGTAGTGCAATACCAGTTGGACGGATAGCTTCGGCCTTTGCGCCGGACGGGACTATGGAGAGCGTTTTCCGCGCCGTGTTGTGCTACTACACGACGAACCGGTGTCAGAATGACCCCTTCTGCCCAGGTGCCAGCTGACCACTTTGTAATGATCCGGTCACGCAGTTCGCTTTCTCTGAGATGCGAACCCGATGCCAAAGGACAATGCCCTCGGTGGTATAGCAAAGACCATGTAGGCCATTTATCAGACCACGATCATATCGTACACCAAGTGGTTGGCAATCCGCTGGTGAAGTGGCGGCTTCTACTGCACATGTCTATATCGCATTGCTGTCGGCATACGAGCAAACACGGTTTGAGTCCGTAACTTCCCGCAATGCTTGCTAATATGTTGCAGATAATTTGCGGATGAAATGGGCGAAAATGGAAAATCGTAGTTTCCGGTGATTTTAGCGATAGAACTGGTGATTTGCTATGCAAACTTCGTGATGTGGGCCTTTCGAAACCCGGTAACACGGAACCTGGGAACCCGGGAACTCTGACTAATCACACGACGTCGAACGGCGCATCTTTAAGCACCCAGGATTTTAACCCATTGCTTGGCTTGCTACCAGACTTGAACTCAACCTACAACATTCTGTTACACCAATGTTCTCTCTTGGCCCTGGCCTGAGCTGTGAAAAAAACGTCGTAGGGTGCATACAGTGTTTTACACCGAATAGCTCATACAAAAGCAAAGTTGAATGTAAACGGCTGAGTGCAAAGTGAAAACAAGCTTCGAAAGCAAAGTTCGGCAGATATAACGTCATTTGACGACAACGGCTGAAAACGGAACTATTTAAGAAGTACCTTCACAACAGGTTCGGTTCGACGTGAGTGTTTCTTTCCAATGTTCATTAAGTCAAATTTAAAAGTAGGCACAGCTGGTTAAAAGGATGGCGTCACCTGCACACGACTAGTGGTGGATTGTCTAAAATGGCGAGAGAAGTGCCAAAACAAATCTCTATATGAGACAAAAACAGCCAGACATTAGCGCAGTTCGCATGCTTCAGAGAAAACGCCGACGCCTTGAGGAGGAAGCAAGCTTTAGCTAAAACAAAGGAAGTTTGTGAAAGCAAACCGAACCAAAGTGACCGTAAGACACATTTTTGGTGTTGAGAGTGAATGTTGTTATAAAGTCGTGTACGACAATCGTGCGTCGTGTAAGATGGCTGTCAGTCTATACCGATAGTCGCGCACCATGACCAGAAGTGGCAATTTGTCTTAAACGAAAGGAAGGTCATTGGGAATTTATGTCAATAGTTCCGACTCGAGGTCTGAACTTTTGGTCCATGCGGTGCTTTGAGGGCGTGGAAATCTCGCTCGAAAGATTTAGGCTGGTTAACGTGATTGACATGGATTTGCCCTGGTTGTAACGTTGGAACCAATGGAAAAGAGCCTGGCACACTATGTGGCATTACCTGATATTGCTTAGGTTGGTGATTCTTTACAGCGTATTCTAATTCCGGGTTCACCGACAGTGAACAATCAGAAGCGGAACCATCTACGCAGTATTGCTTAGCATTGCAGGGTGTTTCATTTGAAATGCCAAGTTGAAAAAGGCTGTTTTCTGTCTGTCCGACGTTTCTGACACATACCTCGTAACATATTCTGCAGTTGTACATGTTTGGACATTGGACTTGAAGTCAGTAGTCATCTTTCCATCAAAACGTGTCCACGACAGGCCGCGAACATGAACGTACTTCTTAAACTTTCCGAGCGACCCACACTGCTGGTGTCTTGAAAATGTTTTCAGCCGCTGAGCGCTGGGAACGGCGACAGGCATCTCTAGCCCACACTCACCACGTTGACTGTGGAAGACACCGATCTAAATTTCCAGCAATTTTCAACGAGGTTTTTCAGATTGGGCGTGCCTGGCCTATTTTTAGTATCCGTACTAGGACTTTTGAAATATGCGTTCATTGTCTCTGGGTGGTTTGTATCAGATAATACATGTCAAAAATTTGGATTCATCTCCATGAAATATGCAATTTTATCGACGAAATTTCACCCGACATGTTGTGCGATGTATGACCAGTGTGCACATACCGTTTCTGCACGTGGAAAATTGTGCATATACATTCTCGTAATTTGGGTTCACAATCTTGTATTTTGCATCCATTTTCCTTCGGGCCAAAAATACAACAAGGATAACATTGTTCGCGTTTATCATGTTTGTTTGCCAAATTTGGTGCGTTTTCCTTCTTACATTCATTTTTTAAAACCATTATATGCTTAAAACGCATGCAATGCAAATTCTTACGCTTTCTGGTTCACCAGTACCCAGCATGTGTAACCAACAATCGAACAAAGCGCTTGCTTGTTTGGCTTGGTCAGTTGTGCCGAACCAACACGCTGTTGGGATACTAAAACCATAAAAACCGACGTTTGGGCACGATCTCTGAGTCCTTGATCGGGGATTTTGGACGTTCCATGATTTAGGGTCCCGGAGAACTTTGTCTAGGGTTGTTTTGAGATTTAGGATCCATTTTCGACTTTTTCCAAGGGGTTTTCTGTGAGCTTGTTTTTTATTTTCGAACGATCCTTCGGGACTCAGGATTTTTTTCTTCCAACTGCGATGGTGCCTTTTGGAATGGGGGATCTTTTCTTGTCATCCATGCACATGTCTTTCCTTCTATCTTATGATAGTCGTTCCACGTCAGTGGGTAATATTGAGAAGCAACTGCTACATGATAACGGGATTAAGAAATAACGAGTTTTTGATTTCCCTGTACAAAATTCGTGCTGTGTTGTTTGTTTGCTGCTAAAATATTGTATGCTGTGAATATTGTTAACGTTAGGAAACATTTACACTGTCTGATGCTAGGTTTTTATCATGGTATATTTTATTACACTCTATTGTTTTGTTGAGTAACATATGTGTATGTATGCTTATATTAGACTTTGTATTATATAATCATAAGGTCATCTATTGCTATCTGTGTCGTACTTAGAAGTTGCATCCATAACATTTTGCAACTCAAAGGCATAAAATGGCAACAACAGCAGTTTTTAGTTTCTAGTCTTAAAGGGAGTGCTCCACATTTGCATACAGTTTTCAGCTGGAATAGCCATCATCAAGACCATTTGGTGCAGTTCACAGCCCTGCCCTTTTTAAGACCTAAACCCCTGTAGTTCCTGAGCTACGCACCCACATAGTTGGGGAGACTTGGGGGTAGAGTATTTCAATGTCATCCAGGCACCCATGGCGCCTTAATAACGCCATTTAAAATCCTGTCATTTTATAAGCCGTGCGGTGGCCGAGACAAAGCAAAATAAAATAATCGAGTCGTTTGTATGTGGCGTTCGTGGGCACGATATCCAGATATAAGGGCCGTCAATTGGCTTCCAGTTAATCCTGTGCAAGGTACGGTGACGTAATGAAGCAATGACGTATTGAGGAGCATATAAAGTAAACAAAGAAGTAGTATTGGTCTGAAGCGTTATTTTGGGTTGTAAATTTACCGATAGTTGTAAGCGAGCTTGTTTGATCGATATATGATGTTTCCTTCAATATCTTCAAGGTGGAACATTCCCTTTAACTTTTTATCTTCAATAACTTTTCTTTTGATATGGTCGTGGGCAAAGTTATCATAGGACTAGGCCAGGTTTTTTTCGAACGTAGGCGTAAGGCCGCTGGCAAAATTAGGTGAGGAACTGAGTTTGGCTGTTTCGGATGGGTTCAGGAAACACTCAACAAGTCCGCTTAGCAAGTGTTCTAAACTCGGAGGCTTTCAATGTTTGTTTTATTTGGGGAAATGGATCGGCAGCGTGGCGGAGTAGGTAGGAAGGGAACAGCGAAATTACGTTTGGAGTATTGCAACAAAATGGCACGCTGTGATTAAATATAAATCAGTTAAGATGTCAAAAATTCACGATGAAAATATTGTTGCAGAATTTTGTTGTCAAAGTGTAATTTCCGCACTTCCATGATCCTGGTTCTGACATCATCAAAGTTAGTTAGGAATGTCGGTTGCTATTCTATTGTCATTGTCCTGCTATCCGAATCTTCACTGTCGCCCGCCACTGTTGGTTTATACCCCAATATATATTATTTTTTTTGGAAGAGACGTTACGAAAATGATAAAGCAATAAAAATCACCAAAGTCTCTCTTCTCTCAATAAGAGTTATTTGACAGTCATGACCTTGCTCTGCAAAGATGGCATTAGCTATGGTTGAAAACATAATGTATTCAGAATTCTAGTTTGTCAAACTAAAGTGTGCTAAATCAGTTTAAGTACCTATTGCGGGCGGGGGGGGGGGGGGAGGGAGAGTTTTTGGCCACAGTTCAGCTCCCTATTCATTCATACAAATCGACACCGCTGAGAGTGATTCAGAGTTTTTTTTTGCATCAGGTGTGGCTGATTTTTGAATAAAGTTCGACTGATCGCACATTGAGCAAAACAAAATGTCTGGTCGTGTAAACGATACCAGCTGCGGTCAGACAATATTATTTCCTGCCATACCGCAGGGGTGCACTCACGTGGTGGTCCTGGGCACGTGCCCACCTCCCCCTTTATCACATTTATTACATACACTTAAACGTGGGTGAATACGCCGGGGCCACATTTTTAAAAAATGTGTACGGAAAACTAAACGAACCGAGAACACAAGAAGTTTTTTCCCATGCAAGAAATCTTGCGCGGCAGCAGCCCGCTTAACTGAATTATCAGTGAAGTTGTTTAAATCTATGCCCCCCCCCCCCCTTCGGTAAACCCCGCTTACACCTGAGCTGTATCACACATTATCGCGCCAGGCCACAAATAGATTCCTTGTAAATTGAAATGGCGGAGTTTTTGAGTAGCTTCGGCGGACGATTCTCAATAATGGAATAATGAAGGTAGATTGTGTACTTCGAGTAAAAATTCGACACTGGAAGTTAACAAAACCTGCTATCGTTTGCCACTTCACATTTTTCCTCGGTCACCAATTGTGATCGATGCGGCGGACAGCATGTTACGACAGCTCACGACGTGTTGTTTACAAAATGTTAGGCTTAAGCACTGATGCTTACTCCGATGCTTCTACACGCTTTGTGATATTCATAGGAAACACATAGGAATACATGGAGGATTTCTGACTGACTGATTTCCGACGGACTCCCACACAACCAGTTTTGTATTTGGGGCAGCGATTCGCAACCTTGCCATGAGAACATTGGCTGCTGTTGTGGTCTTTCATTTACATGTGTTTCCATGACAGCGCGATTAATTATTTTGTTACAGCTACCTAGTACAGCTTACTATTGGTTTACGGTCAAATATTTGCTGGTGATTTTTGAATTGTGGTAAGATACAAGACGTTGTTTATTCATGCTGTTTTTTCAAGTTAATTGCTCGTAGCAGTTGCCTTAAAATAAGTCTTGTTAGTTTTGGTCTCAAAATGTATTTCCTGGCGATCAAAGTCCATTTTTTGCTATGGAACTGCTTGACTGTGTGCTCATCATTATCATGCAAGGTTTATTAGCATGGTTTCCACTAAACTGAGGCGTGTGATACATGCCCCCCAAACTTCCGCGGATGCATCATTTGGCCCAAGGGTGTTCCAGCAAATGAGTTAATTACAATGCCTTCATATCACTCCAGCTTTTGACATGTGACGGAGCTTTATTTTTCTGGTGATCAGAAATTTCTAGCATTGTAAAAAGTGTAGCGAATGAAGTTGAATCTAAGTACTCGTCTATTCAGAGAGCTCTGCCGCAATGATGATGCATCCTTTGAGCAGATGATGAGAATGAGGGCGGCAAACGAAATCCCTGCTTCATTTCCGCAAAAATTTGGGGAAAGGTACAAGTTATGACGGAAATCGGACTGGGATCGAATTACTTAGGAATAGCGCCATAACCGAACATGCGAATGCGTTTAGACAATATCAAACCACAGACAAATACGCAATAACACCACGAGAAGGGGCCAAAACACGAGCACATGACTATATTCGGTTCCGCAAACACGCTCCAGCAACACGTCGCAACCTCCCGAAGAGGAGTACTATAAATGGGTCGGCTCGTCCGCTGCAGAAGCAATTCTGCCACGGCCAGTCTGGATGCGACTCCGATGATGTAAAGACGCTCGATGACGTAACCAAACGATGACGTATTGAGTAGCATAGTTACTGAGTATTGAAATTGTGTTGTCTAGAGTAGTACTTATACTTTAAAGGTGATTATTCATATTTTTTTAAAAAACTGAAGCGAGCATTATATGTGATGAAACAGGCGCAATTATAACTATCGGTATGCTTTTAAAGGAAGTGTTCCACATTTATATGTGGTTTTGACATGAAATAGCCATCTTGAAGACCTTATGGTGCTGATCACAATTCTGCCCTTCTTGAAACCTAAGCCCTTCAGAGTTCTTAGTCACACTCAAGCCCCACAAATTTCAGTTATGACGTCATAAAAACGTCATTCAAATGTTGTCACTCTGTTAGCCATGCGGCGATCAGGGCCAAAAGTATAAGTGTCGAGGCGTTCATATCTGGCGCTTGTGCGCTCGATTTTTTAAAAATAACGATCGTCAATTGGCTCTCAATCTATGTTGTGCAAGGTACGATGACGTAATCAAACCATGACGCATTGAGGAGCATATTCACTTAACAGTGATTTGCGCTGTGTACAGTAGTCCTTTCCGCAAAAAGTGCATCAATAGTGATAAGTGAGCTTTTTGCGTCATATCTGATACTTGCTTCAATATCTTCAAATGTGGAACATTCCATTTAATGCCAAATCTTTCCACCAGAGGGTACACTGGCACGTCCCCCGCCACCGATCTCCACGGGCCCTGCTGTGTCGCGCCCCGGACCCAAATATGCTTTGCCTTTAGATGACATCACAAGCGCAAGAGCATCCGCGCGCGCCTCATCGCGTGTAATCCAGCGCTATTTTAAGACGGCTGTTATCACCAGCACGTATCAGCACCAGCACACTAAGACATTGCTTAACACCATGCGGTATTGCCGCCGTGATGAACCGTTGTAGTCTGTAGTTTGCGCTGTTTTTCAGGTGGTTAACGGTGTTAACTGCTGTGGTTGTGTCTCCGGGGTGGAATGTGTGGCTGTGTACCTACGGGTTGGAACGCGTTCCATTCCCTTGTGCCACGCTGTGTCAGGGAGTAATGATGGAAGTACTAGCTTCGTTTCACCGATGGCCATGTGCCGGAACAATTGTGCGCTTTCCAATTACCTCCATCTTTTGCGGTCCACAACGTCCCGTTCCCGTAGGGCCTTACGTCGCCCCCTGCCCGACCCCCGCCACGCTCCCATGAACGCCCCTGCGCCATCGCGCCGGCGCGCCCGGGCCGCGTGCGCGGCTGGCCTGGGGCGCGGTCGCCAGCTGACGCACCAGCCGAGGCGGTAAGCTGATGGTTGGTAGCCCGGCGGGGGCGGGAGCTGCCATATTAGCCGTGAGTGTTTGCCAACCGCGCCGGAGTTGTGCTTGGAACTGCGGAGAAAATGGAGAACGTGCTCGTGGGCTTGGTTGGACGTTATTGTCATATGGGGTAGATATGCAACGCGAGTTTGGCTTTTGGGCAGGGTTACGAGATTGCTGAACAGCTGTCGGCAATGGCGAGGGCGGGCAAAATGGCGTCAGAATGTGAGTATGTGGAAAACGTGTGGTCATTGATGTGTCGCTCGATACGTCCGCCGTGCCGCGCCTGTTTCCGTCACTTATCGAGGCAACGTGTTGGCGCCGTCCGAGTAAACGCCCGCATGAAATCGGCGGGGTTAGCTTGCAGTTTGGCGATAACTTCAAATGGGGTGATATGAGGATTATGAGCGTATTCGAGCTGAAATGCGAGAAGGCTGCAGACGTTTTGTGCGGGAGGAAGTTACCGCATTAGACCGTGTGGGGTTAGGCGTTTGTGCTGCCGCATACGCTGACGCCCCTCGGAATGTCACGTGACCCCGTCGCTGGTCCACGTCTGACTGCTTGCACTGCGAACTGGGCTGCGAGCACTGAACTGGGCCTTGTTCCGCAAGGAAGGAAAGCACTTAATAGTTGTCAGGCATTGCCGCATTCAGCGTTATGTACTCAACGTGGTGGTTTGCGATTCCCGCGCCGAAACATCGTCATTAGCGTGTCATATGCCCTAGACCGTGGCGCAGCGCGTGCTCATGAAATGCACCAAGGCGTGCTTGGAAAGTCGACCTGTCAGTTATGCCGGAAACCCGGTCCAAGCCGGTCGGGTTTGTTCTCGTCGTCGACGTTTGCTGTCGTCAAAGCTGGTCGCTATCGTCGGTTGTAAAACAGCCATTTTACGGCGAACAGCTGTTTTCGCATTGATCCTACGACGTCCGTAAACGCTCCATGCTGATCTTTGTCATCTTCCTCCTATGCTCAACTTGCATTTAGTTGTTCAATCGAAACACATGTCTGCTCCTCGCCATGCGACGACTTATCGTGCCATTTTATGTCGCGGTCGGGTTGTATTGGTATTCTTGAGCGTTATGCCGACGTGTCCAAGCTACGCAATCCATCATGGCAGCGGCAAGTTTTAGTGGTTTACCGCTTAAAAGCCGAGGGCCTGTGTAAGAAAGGAACTGGGGCGGATACATTTTTAAAGCATGCTATTTTTAATCTACGTCTTGTCATTTTTAGGAAGCGCAGTCTCGTTCAAGTTCCTGCACATAAATGTTTTGTTAGGATCCTGCGGCTCAAGCAAAAGGACAGATTGGAGTGTCCAAATGCAAAGGAAGGAAGGAAAATGCAAAGGTCCAAAAACGGTAACAAAGAAGGTATGCTATTGAAGAGCGTTCCATATTTTTATGGAGTTCAGAACTGAAATAACCATTTTGGTCAGGTTATACATTGCTACCTCATGTTAAAAAAGAACATTGTACATCATTCGTCGTTTTTTAAGGCAGAACATATCGTAATGAATCGGAAAACAGGTCATCTTATCTCCTAACCTGGAACTTACATAACTACGATAGCAAACATCCGAGCGCCGCAAACACGCAGCGACCCCGACGCCATTGCTATGCGTAATCACATTACTGCGTGATCACAACATTACTGCGCATAAATTACCATAAAAATGTACGAGGCCAAGGTAACAAGAATACAGTGAAATATGTTCCTTGCGTATCCAAGCAGTATTCCGTATTGGTTGTAAATTCGTCGACATGGTGGGGAAATATGACGTTTTTGGGTGGGAATGAAAAGCAAAATGAGAATATGGCGGCTAAACAAAACTTCTCAATACGATACATATATATGGCATGGAACATGGATGCCAATGGGACACTGGATTGAAGGGGATAGGGTGGGGGGTTAAGTTAGGTTAGGTTAGGTTAGGTTAGGTTAGGTTAGGTTAGGTTAGGTTAGGTTAGGTTAGGTTAGGTTAGGTTAGGTTCTAGCTTAGGTTTAGGTTGGGTTGGTTGGGTTGGGTTGGGTTGGTTGGGTTGGGTTGGGTGGTTGGTTGGGTTAGGTTGGGTTAGGTGTTAGGCTAGGTTAGGCTAGGTTTAGGCTAGGTTAGGCTAGGCTAGGTTAGGTCAGGTTGGTTAGGTTAGGTTAGGTTAGGTTAGGTTAGGTTAGGTTAGGTTAGGTTAGTTAGGTTAGGTTAGGTTAGGTTAGGTTGGGTTGGGTTGGGTTGGGTTGGTTGGGTTGGGTTGGGTTGGGTTGGGTTGGGTTGGGTTGGGTTGGTTGGGTTGGGTTGGGTTGGGTTGGGTTAGGTTGAGGTTGGGTGTAGGCCAGTTAGGTTAGGCTAGTTAGGCTATGTTCTGGTTTACTCTGGCCTGTCCGTTTCATAAGCGTACCTATACGCGATAAGAAACGTTTTTCATTGCATTATTTTCGTTACCCTTGCCCCGTACATTTGTTATGGTTCTTGATAAGCCGAAATATTGTAATTACGCAACGATGATACAGAAACGGCGCTGGGGAGTCGGGGCCTCGGTGGGGTGTGTTCGGCGCTCGGGAGAGCTCGCTATCGTAATTATTAAAATTCGAAGGTAGTAGCATGAATTTACCTGTTATATGTTTATTTACGATATGTTCCGCCTAAACACGACGAATGATGTACAATCATTTTTTTTCTAACATTAGGCACCAATGTATACGTACACCGCCATTTTGAAGACCATTCGGTGCAGCTCACAGCCATGCCTTTCTTAACGCTTGGAACTTTCCAGCTCTGAGCTCCGCGCCCGTGAGATAGACAGGCTATCTGTGCAGACTATTTCAAGGCCATTCAGGCATGCATAACGTCATAGCAACGACATGCAAATCCTTCACCCCAAAGGGAATGCAGTGTTCAAGGCCCAAGTCAGATCTGGCGCCCCATGAGCGCGACTTTCATATGAAGTGGAGGGTCAATTGGCTCTAAATCATTGTTGAGCAAGCTTTGCATGTCTCGATCACGAATCACGTTTTGTGCTACATAATATAGGAAGTTGGACATGCTTGCTAGTTATCACTGAAATAGGACTTACAACCGAATAATTTAAGAGGAGCTCTATAGTTGCGTGTTTGAATACAATCAAACATCTTAAACTCACAGTGTGGTGGCGATTTCATGCGGCTAGTTCAGCAGCACCTCAACGTCATGTAAACGCCCCATGACGTAATCAGACAGTGACGTATTGAGAAGCCTATTTTTCACTATAAAGAAAATTTGTTGTCTAGTTCGGTCTGTTCCAGTTAAAAGTGTCAATACTTTAAAAGTAAGCAGATTGATCATGCGCTTGCTTCACCTAGTCATTTCATGAAGCACTTGCTTTAATAAGTTAAAATGTGGAACATTCCCTTTAATGGTCTTCATGTGTCGTGGCTACGGCTGGAAAAGGCTTTCCTGGATAGCGCGCTGGTCTCGTGCTGGTCATCGTTTGTTCACAACAACTGAACAATTGAGCTTTCTTGGACATTCACGACGTCGAATTCGTTACATTCGGATCGTAACGTTGAATTCGTCCTGTTTACATGACGGACTGATTTGTGCAGTCCCACTGTGCCCGTGTCTCTCACGGTCTTCCTGTGCCATGTATTTCGCTGTCTCCCTACGCACATGTCTTTCGTGGTCTCCCTGTCTCCCCGTTGCCCATGTCTCGCGCTGTCTCCCTGTGGCCAAGTCTCACGCTATCCCTGTGACATGCGTCGTTTGGGGTTCCGACCCGATCGCGTGACATTTATAATCTTCTCATTGCCGGTGTGTGTGCGGTATACCGTGTGCTGCGTATGTGCATCGCACTCCAGAAGGTGCGTGGCACAATAGCGATACACAATGCTGTGATCTGCAATCGTAAAACAATGCAGATTTGTCGAGCATTGTATCGCGAAAGCACAAGCAAACAGGTACATAACCTTGCCGTGGGGGCGGGTGTGACGTCAGCCACACCCGGGGCAGGTGTGGCGTCAGCGACACACGAGGCAGGTGTGACGTCAGCCACACACGTTCACTGTACATGGTATGGTTTTTACAATGGGAGACGGCTGCTCCGAAAGCATTGCTATGCCGGATTCTCCATGTATTAGCCAATCGCGAACGCGGGCGTGACATCTTTGTCAAATTCATCGTGATCTGCCGCCACGCTGCACTCGTCTGACGGTTGTCCGTGTGCTTTCTGTTTTTGCACGAAGAAGGCGACGTTTCACGTACACCCATGAAATATGTAGACCACGATCGAAGCTGTGTTTAATATCAACACTAACACATGGGGTCAGGACAGCCTCAAAATTATACGCTTTACATAAAAAAGGAGAATTCTGAGCCCTAAAGGGTGGTGCCCCACATTTGAACATGTTGAAGTGAACGTATCACATGATGGAAATAAGCTCACTTCTATCTATTGGTGTACTTTTAAGTGAAAAAGATTGCTTTAGCCAGCACAATTTTCTGTTTAGCAAGTATGCTCCTCAAGACGTAACTGTTTGATTACGTCATGGAACCTTGCCTCATCTGAGTGCAAATTGACGGTCGTCATCTTTTGAAATAGTTCTCGTCGCAAACGCCAGATATGAACGACTCCGCAACTATATTTTCTTGGCCTAAATCAGCGCATGGCTAAAGGAATGACAGGATTTGGATGACGTTTTCATGGCGCCATATATGTCTGGATGACCTTGAAAAATATCCATGATATTGCACATCTGCGCGGGCGTGTAGCCCAGAAATTAGACCGGTTTAGGTGTTCAGGGGAGTGTCCCCCTCCCCCTTTGAGGCACATTTCAGAAACCTACTTCCGTGAAGCTTCAGGATTAGTTACGTCTATTATCAGCACTGGGTAGTGCCACTACAGCACCGTCAAAACGTAATAATGACATTCATTTAAGTCACTCCCGAGTCCAAGTTACGCTGTCGGCACCTTGAAACGGTGCTACGCTTCTTCCTGCAGTTGTGACCAGCGTCGTGATGACAACCATCGTGGGGGACCTTCACTGGGTCGAGCAATATACCGTGTGTAATTGGCCCTGCGGACGGGAAGGGCCTGCCACGGAGGGGCGCACTAGTTGAAGTTTGAATTAGTGTGTCACATGGAATATGTGGTACTCCCATTCCTAAAGCCAAAGTGTGCCTTGAAACGAACCACTTTGGTAAACGCCATCGGCGGGAAATCAAAGCCATGGTGTAACGTTGCGTCGGGATAATGACCTCTTAGCCACATACCTTTTTGCCTAAACAGTGTTTCATGCTTTGGCGGCATTTATTACACAAACATTTTGACTCAGTGGTATGCTGTAGACATCACAGAAGGGACACTCTGGAAAAAGAAGGGCAAGTGAAATGTGTTACTTTAGTAGTGGCGAACAGGATAGACATCAGTTTAATTTAATCAGTTTAATTTAATTTAATTAGCATTTAATAGACGTCAGCTGAGATTCAGTTGAGTTGGGTTGAGTCAGACGCGGACAACTGTAGCATGCCGTCCAGACCCTTCCTGAATCTGGAGCGTCCAGCGTTAGCCTTTTGCGCCGTAATATGCTGTAATAATAGTTTGGGCCTTGGCATGAGCCCGGTTATGCGCACGTGCACGACATTAATGCGACATCAAGAGTTCGGTTGATCAGAATTTCCTGTGGTTGAAAGCGAATTTTTGAACTGAACTTTTCCGCTCAATTTGGGTAAACTAAAAATGCTGCGTTCTGAGGCTGTCATTACCATCAAAGCGCGTCATTTAGTATACTTCCGGGGGGGGGGGGGGGGGGGGGTGCTAAGCGTCCACCCGCCCTCCATATATGCGGACTTAAGCCCCCCAACCCCCATTTCTCGTCGGAGCCCCCTCAAGGTGTGTGAACCAAAAACAGAATACTGCGTCAAGGAAATGATTAAAAATTACCTTAAACGATTGGTACACTAAATACCTAGACACATCCCTATTAATATCATGTTCGTTTTGTACCAATGATATCCGCCAGGGTACGTGTAATCTGTTTTGTCGTGCTAGCTGCTTCATGGAGAAGCCCAGTCTGCAAAAGAACGAATCTCCGCACATTGACACTTAGACTGAGATAAACAAACATTTGATCACAATATGCGGAGGCTTTTAAAAGTCCGAGTGGTCCATAATTGAATGGCAAAGCACGATCAGCTCGTGGTGTAACCATCAGCGATTACACGCCCTTTTAATGGTGACAACAAAAGCTGCCGTTTTTAGCAAATTAGGACGTCAGTTTTTAACACCAGTTTTACTGTAACATGTAGGTCTATCGTGGCAGGCTGCGCGAAAATTTGCCATCAATGAACAATGAGCGACGCCTGTTTCCGTTGATCACAAGGGGTCAAAGTACTTTATTGTTGTTTTTTCTGTGAATTACGTGCCATTTTAGGCTGTACGCGGTAAACGAATGCAGTTTTATATCGTCTTGCAATGGAATGTCATTCCTAAGGAGCCAAGACAAAAGTTGGGCCAGTGTAGTTTATTTTTTAACATAGGGGACTCAACTTGAAATGGCCGAAATGCGAGCAGAAATCAGTTTTTAAAAAATCCGGTCCGCGTTATCGGCTCAGCCCACCAAACCGATGTTAGAAAGTGACACCCCTGCCAACTATTTTCAAGAAAATGGACAATGCACTGATATTCAACTTCCTTTGATATCATAAACCTCGAGGTTTGAAACACGCGAAATGTTTAAAGATTGGTCTCATATTCTTTTCGAAACGTATTGTAGTCTGTCATAATTTTTGTACCAGTTCCGAATCTTCGCAATTGCGTCACGCTCTGCTGCGTGAGGATGAGAATAGAGATGAAATCATAGGGATTGAATCTGTGGATTTTCACAGAGATGATTTTTTCATATATTCACATTATTTCATATAGACATATTTTATGTACTTTATTTTGTATATTATATGTACCTTATTTTTCATATTTTTCAGATTTCATAGAGATGAAATCTGGAACCGGCAGAGACGGCGCCGTATATCCACAACGGGTTGTCCAGATCGAAACCCTATCTACAAGAGAACATATCTAAACGGTGCGTCATGGATGACAAAACATGTGATTAGCAAATTTCCAGCATTCGATCACCAAAGCATGGTCATGAGGGAACCGCGAGGCCTGGCGATCAGGCCTCAATGCTCCGGATGAGGCGGCTCGTAATGTGCGAATATCTTTGGGCCTTCACAGTTTATTTTTAATGTCTTCGAAGCCATTTCAATGAAATGGTCGTAATGCGATGAAAGATGTATTTTTGTGTAATTTTGAGTAGTCCTGGGACTTCGTGCACCCCATATCAGCATGGTTCCGGGGGTTGACAGTGAATGAAAAAAACAGCAAATTAAGCAAATGTTAGGGAAACGAGCATGTAAGTAAATTACCAACACCATAGAAATATAAAGATATTTGTGTGAGGAGCAAGGGTAGAGGGCATCAATAAGATTTGAAAAAAATAGGCAGCCGAGCTTCTTTGGGAAAACTTTTCTGTGAGGGCCAGTTCCCTCAGTATGCGAGTATAAGAGGCTGAATATTGATTGATAGTATAAGATGACTTCAATTCGTACCATGGACAGGACCAAAAGTTGCAGATTGGGCACGGATGTCCATTCAAACCTGTGGAATGGCTCCTGTCACGTTTCCGTGTTGCACTTACGATTGGGGCCCTTGCAAATAATGAAAAGTGACGGCGTTGAATTAACAACAAAACACATTAAGTGTTAGTATGCAGATCCTAGCCGTAAATGTGGCTGGTTATTGCAGTCAGGCGCATTCCGAAACCATTGAAAATGATGTTAGCGTGTCCGCCTTTCATGGTTGTTTGCATGCAAATAGGTTCCTTGATGTGCCGCGTACTCATAAGTTCACGTATCGCTTTTGAAAAATTGGTTGGTTGCGACCGTAGCCGGCGTGCTTGGTCTCCAATTGCGAACTTCAGAGCTCTATGTTTCACCCCATGGATAATTCTGTCGAATGAGAAACTATTCCATTTTACCCTTTTGTAATTTTAGTTTAGTGTACGCCAAAATTCATATATATATATATATATATATATATATATATATATATATATTCTGTAGCCTTGTCAGTTGTGCGCACAGTTGGTCAGATGTACCATTTTTTTACACTAACTTGCGTGAAATGTGTCAACGTGCGCATGCTTGGCACCTGCGAGCTGAAATATTGAACTGGCGTTATTGTCGACGATCGATTCGCTTATCGCAATCAATACTTCCGTAATTTCAGAGCTTCCATAGACGGTGGAAACGCCCATTGAATGTCCGAGCACGTCGATCGAGGCTGTCAATTCAGGCTCCAAAAGATATGTCCGGATCGTACAACCCCGGCACATGTAGGTGTTCACCTGAGGGCCATTAAGAACATCACTGGTCGGGCCAAGGATGTAGTTTTCGTCTTAAGCACATCCAGTTTTAACCGGTGATAGTGCCAATAGTTTTTTCCACACTGTACCTGCTCATGCCAGGCCGCATGTAAAAGTTTCGACGTTTGTGTTCCAAAAGCTGCCGTGACATTCATGAGGCGAGCTCAGTAGCATGCTGTAAAACATAAACGGCATAGGTGTAATACATATATACATATATATAATATAAAAATTAAAAAAATATCCACAAAACACAAATGCATAGGTGTAGTATCTATATCCCCATGCGATCAGCCACTAACAAACTGTACCGGTAGCGTCTTGATTAAGCGGCGCACATAGAAAACCAGAGGTACTGGATTCCACTCCCCTCGGTGCCCGCCGCCCATTCTGCCAGGGTGGGGGACAGGCGATGCCATGTGGCCCCAGCAGCTTAGTGAGTCGTAAAGTGCAAATGGCATGACGGTATAAACCAGTGGTCACGTACTTGCAGAGCTCTTTCAGTGATAGCCTGGCCGGGCCTGGTGGCTCAAGTCTGAAATAATGTATTTCTGTGCAAGTTAGGCTGATTTAGCCTTCGGCCTCTAGTTAAATGGTAGCAGATCAGCACCATCGTGGTTACAGCATTCCCAACGGTTTATCTTAGATGTGGAAGCAGCAATAAGCTATATCCTTTAACTGTCCCCAAAAAAAACATACAGATGTAGGCCATACGGTATGTCGGAACATGTCAAGCATCAAAAGGGTTGCGTAGTGAATGAATGTGTTGGGATTTGTCGGCGGCTCACAGTTCAGTCACAGAATTGAGGCCCATCAGGGCACTCCTATTTAAACGCGAAATCGTCCGCGCATGAGATCAAAATATGCAGTATTTTCCAGACTTCCGAGCTGCAGCCTGCCCCACCCGTTTCGACGCAGGTCTCAATCGACAAATGCCTGACGTGGGCCACCGCCGTGCTGTCTTCCCCGGCCCTCGGATGTTTATAAGCTACGTTTGGTGAAGTGTGTGAAACCTCACAAGTTTATCAAAGCCTGATCCAAGATGTATAGCATTCTGCCACTGAGAATGCATAGTGGTGCAGCAGTGCAGTTGATGCTCCAGGACATAAATCACACGCTGCATTTGGGGCAGTTCAAAGTCCAGCCAGAACTCAGTTGATGATATCGTGATGTAGCAAATCCTGTACACATACAGGATAATAAGAAGCTTATTAAGAAGCTCATACAGGGTGTCTACAATTGAATCATTCTCCGATGTTTCTTAATAAGCTTCATTTTAATCATCCCAGGGTCAGCATCCAAACATTTGATTAACCGTAAGTTGGCATCGCACAAGTTCAGTAACCCAGAAATTCCGCCGTCAGACCGATTCTCAGCAGCTCCTCACAGAAGATGCGCTGGATGTGCGCCTCGCGCGGCGGCGTTGCGGGCAGGCGAACCACCCGCAGATGGGTGGCAGTGTCCACCATCCAGGCTGCCACGCGGCCCACCCAACGGGCGGTCGCCTTCAGGCGCTCTCGCAGTTTATGACATTATTTTCTCGGAAAAGCCCGGCGCGCTTGCCCATCACTTGACAAATAGGTTGCGGGATTGGGCCGGGAAATGTGCCAGATCAACAGACACGTCTGTACTAGAGACCTTGAAAAGTCATCCTCACGACAGATACCTGAGAACAGATTCCTGAAAACGGAGCTCTGACAACTGATCCCCGAGTCTGATCTTGAACCTTTCGGAGTCTAAGATTCATGTACTTCTGAGTGCTCTCTCAGGATCTTGATGTCGTCTGGATTTTTGTCTGTCTGTCTCAAAAGAGTCCCTTGATACCCAGGAGCCTTGCATAATGTTGTCTGAGGATCGTCGGGATTTGTGATATGTTTTC
Source organism: Pollicipes pollicipes (assembly GCF_011947565.3). Lineage (NCBI taxonomy): Eukaryota > Metazoa > Arthropoda > Thecostraca > Pollicipedomorpha > Pollicipedidae > Pollicipes > Pollicipes pollicipes. Next base: position 200,105 of record NW_023597010.1, read on the forward strand.
CAGATCCAGGCACGTCTTTTATCGCAACAGATAGCAATACCTATTTAGTGACACTCATTCGCAGGAAGGCCAAGATGTTTTGAGGCAACACAAATTGTCATGGGTGGCGCGTTGTACATTTTACCATATATTTTATGAATGCAGGTTGGAATGAAGATAGCACGAAGTTTGCATATTATGTTCTTTTGAATGAATAACAAAATCATTTTTGGTAAAGTGCGTTGATGCCTTCCAATGAAAACATAATCATCGTTAAACGAGGTTGTTGATTTTCCTGGAAGATCTATGATTTAAAGACAGAAAGGCATGAAGACATATGGCCAACAAAGATCCACAAGTCCCCATGGAAGTTGGCCAACCCCCGATTTCGTACCCATCGAAACTAGCCTTACCACCTGACCTGCATGAGTTTAATCATAAATGAGATCTTTAGACCGATAGAAGTTGTTCAAACCATTTTTGCATGTTGCTAGAGAGGGACTTCCCACAACTTCGTTTGTTAGCCCATTCCAGTGTCTCACTTCTCTTTTACTAAATGACGTCTGCCCGTTCAAAGTTCTACTCATTTCTTTTGCTAAATGACACTGGTTTCTAGGTCTAGGCCCAATTTCCAACGTTCCTTGTAGATTTACCTTGTCTATCCCTTTCATAATCTTGAATTCTCCATCAGATCCCCTTTAGCCCACGATATTGCAGTGAATCCAAGTCCATGGCCCTTCGCCCATCCTTGTGTTCCAATAAGTTGCCAATCCCGTTTATCATCCTAGTTGTTTTTCGTTGTACTTTTCCCAGCCCATCTATATCTTTTTGGAAGTATGGGGACCAAGCTTGTGCACAATACTCCAAGTATGTTCTGATGTAATCCAAGTACAACTTTTGGGCAACATTCCTACTCTTGTAATGGTCATGATAATGTTCTCCTACTCTTGTAAATGTGCTGTTAATAAATCCCAGCACCTGAGGTTTCTTGCTCCTAGTAGCCCCACGTTGTCCAGTTGTCATCAGTTTTGTTTGTTTGGTTTATTTCATTACAGCAATGCATTCTGAGATGCATGCACTGGTACACCCAAGGAGGCTTTAGGTGTCCGCTCCCCGAAGCCTGTGGAAACATTGGCGTCTTTTTCGTCTGATTAAGCTGCCCCTGTCACAGGAAGCAACAACAGAGGCATCACAACGCTGGAATAGAGCCACTCCTCTAAGCCCACGTGAATGGGGTACGCTGAGGCCGCACCCTGATCGGGGGCGTGCCATGCCGATGCAGAGCAGCGTCTCCCAGTCCCAGATAAAACTGCGCCCAAGCGTGCTCAGAACGGCCTCAAGCGTGAGTCTAGGGATGCACCAGACTTTCGAGAAGTGTGGTGCCACTTCTTTGATACAAGGTCGACTCTGATGGTGCGTGGACGCACTAATGTACGAGCAGGGCGGCGCCTCGAGCCGACGCGGAGGAGGGCCTCGTCTGTCCAGTGGGGTAGATGAGACTCCAAGCCTAGCGCAGGTGTTCCGCAAAACCTGGTAGCCAGACGCCTCTAATTCAGGGAGAGGAGCGTCCATTAAGGCACATAGGCGCGCGCCCGGTAAAGACATAGTCGAAAAAGACGAGCGCGCCAAACATACTGGCAGCTGACAGCCTCCAGCTGTAGGTGGACCCATGCAGAGAGTCTCGAAATCCAGGTAGATTGGCGCCCACCAACCGAGGTAGTGGAAAGCTGGTAGTGAAAGACCGTAACGAAATAGCCTCAGGCATGAGAAGGGACGAGTTCCCCAGTCTGAAAGGACTCACGTCAACACAAGTAGGTCAAGTGGTACCGGAAGCACATGTCGAAATGCACTCCAAGCCCAGGTAGAAGCGCACTCAGAGACCAGGTGAACAGGAGCACTGAGCTCGGTCACGCCTACCCGGCTCCTTAGCGTGCTTAGCATGGGCGCTTACCACAGAAATACATTTAATCAAAGGGTTTGAACTTAATCCTCAAAGAACACATGTAACGGAGATAAACCTTTCAGGCACGTGTCCTTCATGGGAATCTCAGGCCACGTGTTCAGATATGTCGGCAAGTGAATTTAAAAGCTCCGTCGAAAACGTAAGCCAGACCCTCCTCTGGAGCTCCGCAAAGCACAAGGTTTATACAAGTCAGTTTTGGTTATCGACATCCCCAGACCTTCATTAAGTTAGCACGAGGATACTCTTAAGGTCTTTAATGTGAAGAAATTCGAAATGAGTCAAAAACCGGTAAGTGAAAAATATTGCTCTAGGCAACACAATACCTGTGTTTAGTAAATATGCTCCCCAATGCGTCATTGTTTGATCGCGTCATCGCACCTTGCACAACATTGATTTAGAGCCAATTGACGACGGTTTTACCTGAAAATGGCGTTGACGAACGCCAGGCGTGAACGGCTCGACGTATATGTTTTTTTCTGAACCTTGATCATCGCATGGAAAATGGCATGACAGGACTTTACAGGTGTTTAGCATTTGCATGTCTGGGTGACCTTGACATAGTTTCTTCGCACGTCATCTCTGCACATCTCCGCGGACGTCGAGCTCAGAAACTAGAAGGATTTGGGTCTGAGGAAGGGCAGAGCTGTGAACTGCACCGAATGATCTGCAAGAGGGCTATTTCAGTTGAAAACCCTATAGAAATGTATAACACTCCCGTTAAACCAGATTGCAACCTAAAAAGAGAGTTGGCTCTGACATTGATCAGTTTTAAATGACCCTGGTCCATTCAGGTTAGTTGTAACCTCAGTTTCCCTTGTGGCTTTGTCTAATAAGGAATTTTAAGTCGTTTGACTGCCTAAAAGTCTAGTCGCATTAGTACGGAACGACACACAAGTTGTCATACAGAACTGCCGAAAGTTCAGCAGTTCGGCGACCGCCAAAAGAACTACCCTTGCTGGCAACTAAGACCGCCCTGACTTTTACCGCTACAGGTCACTGACCTTCAAATATGTTCCTTTTTTGCACTGCAAGATCGGTAGTTCAAATGTCTACAGCTGTACAAAGCCTGACGTCGCTGCGCTGGTGCTCGTCGTGACGCAGGTGCCTGGTCTTGCATCTTACATGACGCCTCGCTGTTCGCCGCAGACTGTGAACGGCCCACTGCCGTCGCCATGGCGACGGGCAGCCCGGCGGAGCTGATCTCCAAGATGAAGGCGGCCGTGGCGCACGTGATGCACCGGAGCGACGCGACGGCGCCGTCGCTGCCGGGCCGGCATGTGGTGCACTCCATGTCGGCCGGGCTGCGGGCCAAGCTGCACGAGCGACCGCGCGCCTCGCCGCGGCGCCGCAGCACCCGACGCGCCGGCCCGGACGCCGAGGCCGAGTCGAACGCTGCTGAAGCGGAGTCCACCGCTGCCGGGGCGGAACCGGCCGCTGCTGGAGCAGAACCGGCTGGTGTGGCAAAAACTATGGCTGACCTGGCGGAACCACCAGCTGTCCAGGTAGATGCGGCAGCCGCCCAGGGAAAGCCGACTGCTGCGAGGGTCCCGGCAGCCGATTCACGAAGAAAAGCAAGACGTCCGGTGGTCCGGGAGGAGCTCGAGGCTGTGAAGGTAGTGCATAAAACTGTCGGCGCGAAACGCGAAGCTGTCGACGAAAACCGCGCCGCCGCCATGGTGAAGCGCGAAGGTATCAGGGCGAAACGCGAGGCTGTCAGGGCGAAGCGGGAAGCAGCCAGGGCGGCGCTGGCCGCAGCCAGGACAAAGCGGATCGCTGCCCAGAAGTCGGTGGCGGACGCGCTGGCAGACCTGGCTGGTCTCTTCTCGGCCGATGCGGACGGGATGGAGACGCCCAGCTACGGCGCGGGCCCCGCGCGGCAAGAGGGCGAGCCGCCGACGCTGGCAGCCGCGGCGCCGACGCCGTTCGGGGTCGGTCCTGCCGCGGCGCCGGCGCCGAGGGCCGTCGCCATCAGCACGCCCCGTGCCGCCGCCGTGCCCGCGCCCTCCATCCCGGCGACGAGACTGGCGCGCTGTCACGTCCGTGTGCGACCGGCCTGTTTGCCGCCGGCGCAGCGGCCGACCAGCCGCGAAGCCATCGCTCCCCAGACGGCGACGGCGCCGACAAGCGCGACGGACGCGGCCCGCGCAACGCTGCCACCGCCGGCTGGCGGCAGCTCGCCGCTCCCGCCCTCCGGGATCGCCCTCACGCGCAGCCGCAACGGCATTGTGCAGAGGAAGCTCTTCTTCGACGAGGTGGCGAACCGCCATCGGGCGCGGTGGGCCAATACGCGAGGTGGCGCCCACAGGCGGCGCGTCCTGTCTGCCACGCGGCAGAAGTTGACGGGTGGCGTCGGTGACCCGGGCAAGGAGAACGTGCTGCGCAATAGTGGCGGCGGGGGAGACGGTACCGGCCGGCGACGGCGCGTCCGGCCGGGCCCACCTTTCCCCGCAGTTGGGAGGACGGACACGGCGCCGATCGGGGCGGCGGAGCTGGCGGCGGACGGCCCGGCAACCGGCACTGACGCGGCGGCGGCGCCCAGTCTCGGCGACCTCGCGGCAGGGGCGCCGACGCCCGACGAGCAGCCGCCGGCGGCCGCGGCTCCCAACTCTCCGGTGACTACACGGCGGCAGCGGCGGCCCCCAGCGAGTCAGCGACGCTTTTCGACGAGCCGCCGGCGGCCACCGTCGACGGGCCGCGGTCGTGGCAGGCGCGGCGGCAGCCGTGGCGGCCGTGGGCGCGGTGGGGACTGTGGCAGCCCGTAGTGGGGGCGGCGGTGGGCGTGGTGGGGGCCGCGGCCGACGCGGTGTGGGCCGTGGCGGCGGGGGCGGGCGTGGCTGGGGCCTCGGCCGCCGGGATGGACGCCCGTGACGCTCGGCGGCGCTTCGGCAACGTCTTTACGCGCACGTCGACGGGAGCTGCTGGAGGGACGACCGGCGCCCAAGACGCTCACCGCCGACCTTGAGGCTGGCGCACTACTTACGCACGGGCGAGCGCGCCGAGCCGCGCGCCGGCAACTTGTCCCCTACGCCCGACGAGGACTCACTCGTCGGGGAGACGATCCTGGAGGTGAGCACCGACGACCGACGGCGACTACGCCGGCACGTTCGAGAAGATCCAGGAGGACACAGACGATCTGTTCGAGCGCTTGGTGGCGAATCGCTCGCGCCAGGTGCTCCGCGCGAGAGCGGGGCCGGTCGGCGCGCGTCGCGAGATCCCGCCCCGACGACTACGCCAGCCCGGCCCAGGTCGGCCAGCGCCGAGGGAGCGGCGCCACCGGTGTAGGGGACGCCACCATCCGGCAAACACCGACTCCGGAGCCTGCCTCCCACTGCCCACTCTTGAAACCCTCTGTCGCTGTCCGCCGAAGCCCTCTCAGAGCCCAGCCGCCGCCGCTGGCGCTCCAGAACCCGCCGCCAGTTCGTCGGCCCTGGAACTCGCCGCCGGTCGTTGCTCCGGAGCACCGCCGCTGGTGGACGCTCCGGAGCCTACTGCCGGCTAGCCGGCTCCGGAGCCGGGCCACCGCTTGCCTCGCTTCGGAGGCCCGCCGCCGTAGTCGCTCTGGAACTCGCACGCCTCGGTCGTCTGGCTCCGGAAGAGCCCGGCGCCGCTGGGTGCCTGCTTCGGAGCCCTACTGCCGCTTGCCGTCCCCCGGAGGCCGCCGCCGCTGCCGCTCCGAAGACCCGCTTCCCGCCTGCCGGCGGTGCTTGGAGCGGCCCACCCCGCGTGGTGCGTTGTGCACCACTCAGAGAAGCCCCAGCTCTCGGTGCACATCGCGTACTGCTGGCGAGCGCGGAGAGCGCGTTGACATGATCGACGGCTTTCCGTTTCGTGTCGTTCGCACAGCAGTAAGGGCGCTGGCGCGCTTCACACCGGCGCGAGGAGCAGCGCGCGCGCCGCGAGCTACGACGCGCTCGACGGAAGGCCGCCGCCGAGCGACTAGCGGCGGCGGCGTCCGTCGCGGACGCGCCGGCGCCCGCTCCGGAAGCGCTCGTCGGCAGACCTGCCCTGCGCGGGGATCCGACGCTGGGGGAGATGGCGTCGGACGGGGCGGGGGTGGACGTCGGTGGCACCGACCAGTCCACTTCAGAACGCGTTGGACGACGGACCTATCCGTCGCGGACTCATCGGGCTTAGACCAGCGCAGCATGGCGCCACCTGAGCGGCGAGACTCCAGGGTGGCCCGGGCTCACTCCGCGGCCGCCGCGCTGCGGGCGTTGGTAGGTGGTCTTCCACGAGCCGGACGCCGCGTGGCCAGCCTTCCTGAGAACTGCACGTCTCCCGGGACCTCTGTCGGGCAGGTCAGGGCCGGGCAGGCCTCGCCTTGACCGTAGCCGTGGCCGGCCAAAGTGCGCACAGAACCCATACGAGCACATCAGCAGGCTGGCGCGCCAGGCGTTCGCGCCGGCACGCCTGCCGCGCAACCGGCCCCCGCGGCTGGAGCACGACCCGGCCGTGGCGGCGCAGGTGCGCGCGCTGGCAGCGTCCGCCGCCGGGTCCGGACGAGCCGCCAGCGCTGGTGTTTACACCTCGCCGGCGCTGGACGCCTACCTGGCCGAGCACGGCCGACTACGCTTGAGCTTCGCCATCCCCGGGAGAGGCGGCGGCGGCCAGCGTGGTGCCGACCGCGGCGCCGCCGCCGACCCGGCCGCCGCCGCTGCCGCGGCCGCCGTCCGGTCGCCAGCCCGGCGAGCCGCGCTTCAAGACGGCGCTGGAGCGGCTCGTGTGGCTCGGCCTGCGCGACGAGGAGGAGCTAGAGGCGGCGCGCGCCCGCCAGCGCGAGGCGGCTCTGGCGATGGCGGCGGAAGAAAAGGAGTGTGCACCCGGCGCCGACACCGGCTGGGTGCCCCTCAGCGCCCTGTTGCGGCCGCCGCGGCGCCTGCCGCCACCCACGCGGCCGCGCCTGTCGTTTGTGGCGCGCTGCGGCCGCCTGCTGCCGCTGGCGCGCGTCACCGATCGCTCGTTGACCGAACGGCGCGCCTGGACCGGCCGGACGCAACCACGGCCCGCGTGCCGTTTGTCTACCACGAGGCACCGGCAGGTGGTGGTGCGCGGCGCGCGCGGCCGGCTCGCCGGTGGCCAGCGTGGCGCTCTTCCCCGGGCATGTGGTGCGGGGCCGGACGCGGTGGAGGCACGGCTGACCGCCTGGCGGCCGCCGCGAGTAACGCGTCAGCACGAGCCTTGTGAGCTTGCGAGATGGCACAGGGTGGCCGCGTCAGCCGTGCGCGTGGTGCGCCCGCCGCCCGACGGCGGCGCGGTGGCCGGTGGCCTCCAGTAGCTCCAGTCGCCTCTGGCCTCCGAGTGGGCGGAGGGGGCCGGCGGAACCCGCGGCGCCCTGACGCCACAGAGGCAGGCTCCAGAGACGGAAGGCCCAACCGGAGGCGCTCCGACAGCGGATGGACGAGCAGGATGAGCGGGAGGAGAAGCGCGAACGGGAGCGGATGGAAGAGGAGAGGCGTGAGAGGGAGGAGCGCGATCGGCAGATGGTGCGGCAGAGACGCGAGCGAGAGCTGGAGCTCAATCTACAGTGTGCGGAGCGTCTACAGCCGGGAGGAGGGCGACATGAGGAGATGGAAACTGATCACGCGCGAGATGCTGGTGGCAGCAGCTCGTCTGCTGGGCAGAATGCTGCGCATGACATGGCTGTGTCGACTGATGACAGAAACGGGTCACCTGCTCATGCTGCAAAGGCCGCTGCGGTTGAAGAAAAGTCCCAGGAGGAAAAATCGCAGGAGGAGTCGCATTCCCCCGTGTGTCGTGGCTTGGAAACTGTCCGCGACAACTATACTGAACTATGCTTGTCTGACACCGATGCTGATGACGACGCGGCTCTGGCCGAACGTAGCTCTGAAGCCGCTGTGCCAGGGAGTCCTCGGGAAGCTGTGCGATCCCCGGCCACCGTCAGGCAGCCAGAACAGCGGCAGATGGTTGGGGGCCGGACCCAGGGCCGGAGGGCCGCTGCCGGCCGCTCCGACGCGGCGACGCCGAATTCGGGGATCGCCGGGGAGGCGGCCGGGCCGGCGGAGTGCGACGCAGCCGAGAGCGCCTGCGAGCCCCGGCTCCTGTCCTGGCTCGCGCTCACCGCAGGGCTCAGTCAGTGGGAAGTTTGAGCCAGAGCAGCAACGAGAGCAAACCAGGTGCCGGAGCAGGAGCCAGAGCAGGACGCAGTTATCGGAGCCAGAGCCGGAGCAGGAGCAGGAGCAGGAGCAGGAGCAGGAGCAGGTGCAGGTGCCGATGGTACAGGAGCAAGAGCAGGAGATGCAGTCGCAGTCGCAGCCGCAACTGGAGCCAAGGCGGGCGAACGTCCAGCCGGCGCAGGGGGGCGCCGACGTCGGCTGGACCATGCTGCTGCCGCCACTGCCGCTCGACTCCGTTACAGCCGGCCTGGACGAGGGTCTGCGGCGGGCGGCAGCCGAGGCGTTCGGCTCCTTCGACGCGGAGAGCTCCGCGGGCGGCATCCGGTGAGGCGGACCCCAACGCGGCTCTGGCGAGACCGGCCGGCGTGCAGGCGTCACCGGCGCCGGCGGCAGGCGTCGCGCTGGAGCTGCGGCTCGACGACGAGGCGCCCAGCGGAGCGGAGGCGGCGGGAGGCGAGGAGAGTCGGGCGTGGACGGAATCAGTGGAGGAAGACCAGTCGGACGAGGAATTCGTGCTGAACCTAGACTCGGACAGTGACATCCGCTCCGTCCACTCCATGCACGAGTTCACGTCGTCGGACGAAGCCGAGCTTGAAATGCTGGGACGGGCGTCCCCGGACGCCGCGGTAGATTCGGCGCGCGCCATGGTCAGCGACATCCACGAGATCACCATGGGGACCGACACGACGCCTGAGAGAGCTGGAGCGGCTGCCGCCGTCGCGCCAGGCGCCGGGTCTCCGCCACAGTCCCAGCTGCAGAACGCGGCGCCGGACACGCGCGCGAGTTCCGCCGACGTGCCGTCAGATGGCGCAGCGGCCGGCCCGCCGGCCCCGTGCGGCGAGGCGTTCTGCCGGCTGGGCTGCGTCTGTCAGAGCCTAACATGCGCGCCGCGCGAGCCCACGCACTGCGGCGGCAACCATTGTATGTTCTACTGCTCCTGCGGGTTTCGGGCGGCCCGGGTGGCGGCGCTGCGAGAGCGGAGGTCTCCGAGCGAGAGCTGGTCCGACATGACGCCGCCCAGCTCGGCCTCGTCGTCGCCCGGGACGCCCGTGCCGGTCGCCATCGGCCGCGGCAAGCGCGCGCGCCGCGTGCCGGCCCGCTTCGTCGAAGAGGACGTGCTATACGAGGGCGTGTGGACGGGCGGCCAGGGCGCCGCCACACGACCGCCCTCGCCGCGGCCGCGGCCGCGGCCGGTGCTGCCCAGCCGACTGCCGCCGTGCCGGGAGGACCGGCTGGACGGGCAGTACGCGCAGCTGGCGCAGCGGCCGACCGTGCTGCTGCCGCGCTACCGGCTGCCGGACGTGGCGCCGCTCTGCGTGCTGCACGGCCGGTACGACTGTGAGGAGTACGCGCTGGGCGGCGCCTGCTTCCTGCGCCGGCGCCGCCACCTGGCGCAGCTCGGCCGCAACGTGGCGCTGCGCTCGCGGCCGCTGCCGCCGACCGTGTCGCGGCCGCGGTACGAGCACGCGGCGCGCACCTTCGGCCGCGCGGCGCCGCGGCCGCGCCTCACGCACCTGCCGCAGCTCGAGTCGTGCTGCGTGGCGGCGCCGGCGGCGACGGGCGCGCTCGCGCCGCGCATCTGGGTGCCGCCGCCGGCGCCGCCGCAGCTGGTGCTGCCGCTGCCGGAGCCGGTCGACATCGAGACCGTGACGCGCGTGGTGAGCATCACACCGGCCGGGCAGCGCGCGCCCGGCTCGCAGCGCCGCCACGCGGTCCGGCTGCGCAACGGCATGCTCAGCGTGCTGACCAAGGCGCCGCTGCTGCAGAACGTGACGTGGCGCATCCAGCCGGCCGACGACGTGGTGGCGCGCGCCCGACGCGGCCGCTTCCGCAACGCGCGCGAGGGCCCGCTCGGCCCGCCGGTGGACGTGGAGGGCGCGCCCTTTCGGTTGCTGCGCGTGCCGCTGCTGGTCGTCAACCACCGTGTGACGCTGGGTCGGCTGCTGCTGGATGGCCAGGAGGGCTGCGTGCTGCTGCGACCGACGGAGCAGGCCGAGCTGCAGCCGGGCGCCGAGGTGCTGCACAGGGTGGACCGGCTGTCGCGCCGCCTGCAGCCGGACGGCATGGCGCTGCTGCTGCAGGAGGCCGACGACGCGCTGCGCCTGCTGGGCGCCGTGGCCGTGCCCGACGTACAGATCGACGCCTGGCTACTGCGCGCGCTGAACGTGCTGGGCGAGCAGCTGTCGGCCGGGCCGAGCGGCGTGCTGCGGACGGCCGGCGTGCCCGAGGTGCTGCACTTGCTCAACATCACAGACGCCGTCGGCCTGATGCCGGCGAAGCTGCACGCCGTCTCGCCGCTCGACACCGACGACGTGCCAGACGACGGGCCGCCAAGGACGGAGCGCTGGGTCGGCGTGCGGCCGCCCGGCGTGCCAGACGGCGCGCCGCCGCGGGCGGCGTGCCTGGTCAGCGCCGCCAGCAACGACATCGCCGTGCCGGCGCGCTCGCGCTCCACCGACGATGATGCGTCGGGCGGCAGAACCCCGTCGCCCCGGAAGCGTGCCGCTTCCGGCGGCGCGGCGCCGGAGCCGCCTCGGATCCGCGTCCGCGTGGAGGACGGCAAGGTGGTGGCCATCCACGAGGAGGGTAAGACGGCCGAGGAGGCGGAGCGCGACCGGCTGGCCGCCGCCAAGCGTCCCATCACCGTCCACATCCCCCCGAGGGTGAGAATCCTGCCGAAGAGCGTCATGAAGGTGGCGGTGACCGGCGAGCGGGTCGCCGCCTCGCCGCCGGGCGTGACGAGGCGAGCTCGGCTGACGCCGGCGGCGCCGCCCGGCGTGGTGAAGGTGACGGTGACTGGCGACATTGGGCCGGCGCCGCCGGCGGAGGGCGTCGCCGGCGCGCCCGACCACCTGCGTATGCTGATCCGCGCCCGCGAGCGCAAGGCGCTCAAGATCGCCATCGCCGGCGCGCACGGCGCCGGCCGGCCGCCGCCGCCGAAGGCCGCGTTCCAGCCGGTGCTGCCGCTGCCGGCCCCGCTGGCGGCCGGCGTGGCACTGCGCGGCCGGAAGCCGCCGGCGTCGGCGGCGCGACGACCGCCGGCGAGCGCGGCGGCCCGGCCACGACCATTGGTGCAGTCCGACGCGGTGGCTTGTCCGCCATCCAGCCGTCTTCGGGCTCCAAACCGACCTCGGTGGCGACGGGCCCCAGGCTACCCGTGCATGTGGCTGGGTCGTCTAATGCTAAGGGGCCCGCTGGCGACGGGGCACGACCCAGCTCCTCGACGGCGTCAAACGCTCAAAGAGACGTGGGCGTCAAGACCTTTCGTGTCGTCAAAAAAAGCTCGTTGCCGATGGCAGGACTCGCGCCGCCGTCAGATGTCGCCGTCGTCAGAGCACCGCCGGCACCCCCGTCACCGGTCGCCTCAGGTGCGGGGCATGGTTTGGGAGCACCACCGGCCTGCAGCGTGCCTTCTGCCTACGGGCAGCAGCCGGCGTCGGCCCCCCAGGCCCCGCCGTCCTCGGTTCCGCCTCCAAATCCCGAAGATCGCAAGTTCAGGGGCTCGAATCTGCTCAGGAAACGAGGGAGCCAAACGTCGCTGTCCAAAGTGGCAAACCCCAAGATCCCATCATCCCGATCGGCGGAGTCCAGGAATCCAAAGTCTACGGACCCAGAGCCGGCCCCTGCCCCGACGTCCACGGTATCGAGGTCCAGGGTCCCATGGCCCACGGCCCAGAAGCCCACGACCCCGAAGCGTACGGATCCGAAGCCCACGAACCCGAAGTCCCCGGGCCGGAAGCCCACGGACCGGAAGCCCACGGATCCGAAGCCCACGGATCCGCACTCAACGGATCCGAAGCCCACGGATCCGCACTCCACGGATCCGAAGCCCACGGATCGGCACTCCACGGATCCGACGTCGCAGGTGCCCGGGTCGCGGGACCTGAGCAACGGCGCCCGGCTCTCCTTCGTGCGCATGCCGCCGCGGCGGGTGCCGGGCCGCATAGTGACGGCGCACTTCGACGGCCGCACGGCGCGCTGGAACATGATCGAGCTGGAGGGGCTGCCCGAGCTGCTGCACGTCGACGGCATCCCCATCTCGCTGACCAAGCGGTACCTGAAGCACGCCGTGCACCAGGTGCGCGCCACTGGCCAGCCTGTCTCTTCCTTCGTCAACGGTGTCCAGGTCAGCGTGGTGTGGGTGTCACACCTGCCCGGCTTCGCGTTCGTTGGCCCGGTGGTGGATCCACAGCAGCCGACGGATCGACGCACGGGCCAGACTGTGGCGCCCAGCGCCGGCGACCCGGAGCCGGAGCCGGAGCCGGAGCTGGAGCCGGAGCCGGAGCCGGAGCCGGAGCCAGAGCCGGAGCCGGAGCCGGAGCCGGAGCCGGAGCTGGAGCAGGAGCCGGAGCCGGCCAGCAGCGCCGAGCCGCGCAGCCAGATGACCATTATGTTAGAGCCGGGACCGGCGGCGGCGTCCGGTGCTGGTGCTGATGTCGGTGCTGCCGACGACATGCCAGACCCGCTGGCGCTGCCCGAGGTGGACATAGTAGTGGAGCCGTTGCCGCGGCCGGCGCGGGCCGAGCCGGCGCCGGCGGCCGACGACGGAGACGACGAGGTTCGCCTGCTGCCGACGCCCGAGCCGCGGCCGCCGCTGGACGTCATCTTGCTGGACAACTCCGACATAAGCGACGACGAGATCGTGCTCGGCATGGGAAGCCCACAGCCGCCGCGTCCCGCAGGTCAGCAGGACAGCGCTGGTTGGGCAGGGGCGGGTAGGGAGACGAGTTTTTGAGGGCTGTTAAGAGATGTAGGAGGAGGGTTTCGGATCTCGTTAGTTGATCAGGGGGGGGGGGGGGAGGTGAGGTGCTTTAGGGAGGTGTTGTAAGGTGTGGGTGAACGTAGGGCATTGCACGTTTATTTTATACGCCTGCTGTCTGCTCGCACGGCATAGAGCCGTTTTTTACACACCTTGCGATGCTACATTAGAGGCAACGTAGCGCCATTCGTGCCTTTTGAGCTTTTCTCGACCTTATGGCATGCGTGCGTATGGGCTGAGTCATTCCCCGGCCGCTCCTCTCCGGCCGTGTAACTGTTCACCTGCCTGCCATCAGTGTCGGCAGGGAGGCCGTACAGCCGTCCTCCCTCAGCCGTGTCTCTCGTCCGGCAGGCGTCGGCCGGCCCCCGCCCCCCGGCGCCACGTCCGCCGTCGGCCTCCTCCGTCAGCAGCGGCGTCGGCCCTCCGATTCGGGCGCCACGTCCGCCTCTGCCGTGGACAAACCCCGGCAGCGGCGTCAACCCTCCGCCTCGGGCGCCACGTCCACCTCCTTTGCGGACAAACCCCGGCAGCAGCGTCGGCCCTCTGCCTCGGGCGCCACGTCCGCTTTGGTCGCGGGCGCTCCCGGGCAGCCACGGCGTCGGCCCTCCGCCTCTGACGCCACGTCCGCCTTGGTCGCGGACGCTCCCGGGCAGCCGGGGCGTCGACCCTCCGCCTCTGACGCGCCCGTCGACCGGCAGCGACTTCCCAGCCGGCGGAGACAGTGTCCAGCGCAGCGGACCAGCTCGGTGAGCCCTCCCCCTCCTCCCCCCCTCCCCGCCGCCGCCGCCGCTTCCGCTGCCGCTGCTTGGAGCGCGGGGCGGGGGCCGGTGCCGCGCTCTGGTGCTGTGTTCTGTGTATGTGGGGGGGGGGGGGGGGGGGGGGGGGGATGGAGAGGGGGGGGGGGTACACTAACGGCGGAACGGGCGTCATGACCGTCTCCCTTTGTCATGAGTCGTCGTTGTCTTTCGAATTAGGCTTTTTTGCGTAGAAAAGGCAGGTGTTTTGTTTGCAATAGATTGTGAGTCGCTACAGAGAGGGTATGTTCGTGCGTTCTCTGTGTGCCTGTGGGTCGATCGTTCATGAATATGCTTCCCCAGTGTCGCTGCGACCTGCCGTGCGCTCTGCGCAGTCCCGAGACCTGACGCCAGAGCGATATGTGACTCTCGGCGCCTGTTCAGGCATGAAGTGCGCGCACGCTGGTGATCATCAGACGCTCTACGATGAGGCATTACGTGCACGTCATCTCCCCCGACGTCTCTTGCTGAGCGGCCGATGGTGGCCGTCCGTGCTGTCCCTGACCGCGCTCTCTTCGGCAGGAGCCGACGCCGTCCCGCCCCACCCTGCCGCCGCTGCCTCCCGGCGCCCTGCTGGTGTCCCGCGTTGGCCCCGCTGCGGCCCGCGCCACCGTCACAGCGTCGGCGTCCTGCGGGCCGGAGTTGCGGCAGGCCAAGCTCGCTCTCGAGGAGGTGCTGTTCGGCCGGCTGGAGAACGCCACGCCCATTCGCCGCCGCACCGCCGCCGTCCTCAAACAGGTGTGCGCCGACGGCTGGCAGGCCGGGGCTGGCGGCACAGCGTGCCCGCCGCCTGGCCAGAGGAAAGTCCAGAAGCTCCTCGGTCTCCGAGCCTCAAAGCCGGCCAAGACAGAATGCTGTCCAGCTGTGCTCTATGACTGTGCCTTTCAAGCACCCCATCTTCAGGCAATACCCATTCTGAAGTTGGGCAATGAGGGGCAAGGCAATACCCCCCGTGCCCAGCGAAAACTTCAAATGATGTACATGGCATCATTTCCAAATAGAGACATAAGATGAGCATGTCGATGACAAATCATGGTATGTGCGGCCGGTGGCTGTATGGGTACGATGCAGATTACAGAGTTAAGTTTTTTCATGCAATGGTCGAATATGGCTTGCACTGAACTGCTGGATTGTTCTCAGTACAATTTTGGCTGCCGCAGGTAAGTTATATAAATGAAAATAGGGCATAGGAAGAGGTGTTCACCTACCAGAACCTGGACAGGCCTAGAAAATGCATCCATTCACTCTATGCACGTGCACCAAATTGGATGCATCCATATCCAAGTACCTGTATCAACATTAATGCCCTAGTGAGGCTTTTATGAAGGATTTTGGAGAGATGCATAGCCAAATTTGTTTTGGAGGGAGGGCTTAATGGCCAATTTTTTTCTCTAAACTTATGTGAATTGGACAAAATAATGAAGCCATCTGGTGTCCACTGCGAACCTCTTGGCTGGGGGAATGGGAGCATGCCCATCAGCAGCTGATAATCTGAGCAATATTTACCCAATCTGAGATCTCAAGTCAAGTATATGAGCTGCCTTGCATTCCCATCACTGTGTTGAAGTCATAATGGATTCTGCTGAGGTGGTGTGCAGCACAGATATGGTGTACATATGCAGGGCATGCTAAAAATAAGTGTTATGTGAAAAACAAAATGAACTGTGGTGTTGTATTCTCAGGAATTTATCAGCTTGTTTTACTGAAAAAACCTCAGTTGTCTGATTTTTTTTGCAAAATCATGGCCTGGAGTAATTCACATCTGTGACAGGATCATGATTATGTAGTTCACAAATTACAATTCACATGAAACCCCAATCTCATTGTTTGCATTGTTGATGAGGCACTGTGCAAGGTGAGCTGCTCAGCTGCAGCTGAAAAAGGTTTTGATGTCCAGTAAAGTTTGGTGTACAAGTTACACAAAACATTGAGATGTGCATACAACTGCATTCTTGTGTCCTGAGTGCTACATTCTCATTTTTGAGTTTGGTGCGATTTATGTTATGATACTGAAATTCTAATTATACTAAAATTATTTTTTAGCAGCTCCTTTGAATGTAAGTCATCCATAATCTGACCCAGTTTAATTTGTTCATTTTGAATGAATTCTAGCCAAATGGAATTAAGTGCATTTCTGGTTGCTGACATTTAAGACTCAAGTCAATTTTATTACATAATTACTTGAATTAATTCCATACTTAAATTCTAAATGGCTCAAAAATAATTGTTCAGGCTGGCTACTCTAGCTCTCAGCAGCTTTTTCAACCCCGGCCTGGTTTGTCTAACATTGACTGCCATGACAACTTATGATAGGTGTCTGAAACCCTGAAATCTGGATGCTAACATGAAGATAAATTAGATGTTATATTGAGACTAGTGTTGTTCAACATTTGTAACTGATCTTTTTTGGCTTATTGTCACTCCTGTCATTGGTAAACATGTACGGTTATAATTAATAGATACACGTGCTGCATATTATTTGATCTTTGGTAGAAAAAATAACCTGTTTTCTTAAATGATGCATAGCTAGTTGTTAGCATTTTTGTAGAACTTACTCATGGTTTTTGACATTGTGTTGTTTTTCTTGGTTTGTGAACTCGCGAAATATGCATGACTATGCTTCTATTTTGTCAGGGCATTGTAACTAAAATTGGTAGCTAAATAGTTTTCCTGTTGAAGTGTGTAACTGTAGCATTCAGGTGTTTTGGAAGTTTGTTTTCGTAGTCGCCGTTAAACCATAGTTGTTCGGCCGCCTAGCGGAAGCTATAGGAACCTGTGTTTCTCTAACTCGTGTTTCCGTGTTTGGTTATGCCATCGTAACTTGTGTTTGTTTTTGTGCACCTGTGTTTCTATGTTTGGTCACGTCACCGCTGGGGAGTCTGCGCGTGGAGTGACGGCCCTTTGTTTGGGTTGCGTGTGTGGTGCGGCGCGGATGGCTGTGTGGCAGTTGTGGGCTACGTGCCGAGCTTCTTGGCTTGACCTTGCAAGCAACTGTTTGATTTAAGTATAAAGTAATAAACCTGTGTTAACGGACGGAACATTACAGTAACATGTGAAAGCTGATTTGCATGCTAAGGTGTATACTACTGTAAGAAAAGATCAAATGCATTGTTTATGCTACACCTTGTAAAAAGTGAGACAACACCCAGAATGTCCCCGGGGTATTGTTCAAACAAAAGAAGGTCATGTTGTCATAAGACCAAACTGAGACACCCACAGGATCGTGCTGCACGGGTATGACCCGCGGTGATCCCAGAGATGTGATGAGCCCTGCTCTGTGAATAATGCTGGAAGGACCATTGGACGTAAAATATCAGATTTCATGGCCAGATCAGCTGGTTGTGTACCATGATTTACCAACTTGGCTCAAGTGTTGCACATGATCATTAAGTGCCCAATCAGATCTGACCAGTTAAAGTCCACCTGCGCCAAGGCGCGAGGACCGGCTCTCGTGTCGAGGGCCTGATCAAGCTGGCAGGGGTCGGGTGCGGGCGGCTGGTCGGCGCCGTCTTCTGACCGTCAGTCTGACGCCGTCGCCCGCTGCCCGACAGGCGCAGGCGGAAGTGAGCTCGCAGCGCAGTCAGCACGCCAGCCTGAAGGTGCGCCTGTGGCAGGCGTCGCAGCGCCAGCGCCACCTGCTGCACAAGCTCAACCTCCTGCTGGCTGGTGAGCGGTGGCGGTATCGGTGGTGCTTTCCTACCGGCGAGGAGTGAGGGAAAGAGGAACGATGATATTTTTTCTCGCCGGCCAGGGGGATGGGAGGCTAGCAGCGAACGACGAACGGTGTGGCCAGCGAAAACTATAGGACTGAGCATTGGTGAGAACCTCCCTCGCCTCTGCTCAGGCCTTATAGCACTCCAGGACGGGAGTTCAGCTGATGGTTGACCTTTGGGTGGCTCCGTGTTTAAGGCACTTTTTATTTTTTTTTTGTACCCGGGTAATGTTATATGCGTTTAATATTGTGCAAGAATGAGTTTTAGCTCAGTAGCCGCTGGATGTGGCATTGCTGTGTAATATTTGGACTGGTTTCGAAGATTGAAAAATGGTGAGTTTTGTGAAATTGGACGGAATGCTACTACTTTTTTAGCCAGGGAAGACTGATGCTGAAAATGCGGGGTGGTTGGTGCTGGGTGGGAATGCTGAAAATGCGCATAGTTGGAGGATGATGGGCACAGTGAGTGTGACAAAACGGCCCGGACGGGGGCCTCCCAGCCGCTTAATTGTAGCTTTAAGCTGATCTCGATGGAGGTCAGTATCGCCGCCGCCACACCTGGCACACTGCATCCTCCGCCCATTTTGACGACATCCTGTGCGCTGTGCGCTGTGCACTGTGTGCCTCCCATCAGGTAGGCTGATGGAAGGTGGGGGCGGGGTGTGTGGAACTGCTCGGCCAGATGGTGGCGCGTGCCGGTGCCAGGTATCAGTTGCTCTGTACCATAGATGCCAGTGTGTGAAATGGTTGGACGTTTCTCGCGGGGCCATCATCGATGCACGTGAAGCTGACATATCGCCGGCTGGCTGTGTAAACGCAGCCTGCCGCCTTATGTCGACATGTGTGCTACGAACACCTCAAACCTTTTTCCACCCACAGGGATCCCGCTTGAGAAAAGGATTGAGAAGATCGCGGAAATCGAGGATCTGCTATCGTTCTTGCAGGTGAGTCGGCGAGATACAAAGCCGGTTTGATCATGGCCGTTTACTTCCGATTCTACATAGAGATGAATTGGACCATATGAGGCGATTACTCCAGAATGACTTAAAAAGGAAGCGATGGAGCTCCATATTGATATAAACAGGAAGCGATGATAGCTCCGTAATATGAATATAAAGCGACGATAGCTCTAGAATGATATAAACGGGAGGCAAGGATAGCTCCACAGATCTGAAAAGGAAGCCACAATAGATTCATAATGGTGTGAATAGGAAGCGACGAAAACATCGTCAACTGTTTTTTTAACCTTGTGACCTTTGGGATGCATGCTCCTAAGTTGCATTCAACACAATGTGTGGTTTTTCGAAAAGACCATGGCTATGTGACCGACTTTTTTGCTTTCGTCTCGTCGCCTTGCTATAGTTTGGCTCCGTCTGAGCATGCCTTTCGCAAAGGCGCCGTGTTCCGTCGTCCGCTCGTGGACATCCTATCACGTGTGGTCACGATCATCGCACGGCAGCGAGACTCGATCCTGCTGGCGTTCTGATCCGCCGGACCCGGGTGAGGTGGTCCGCTCGTCCGGCTGGCATGTGTTTGTGCTGGGAGGGGGGGGGGGGGGGGTCTGCCGGCCGCAGGTCGGTAGGTGCCTGACGGCGTCGGCCGGCCGCAGGTGCGCGTCATGGGCAACGAGCTGGAGCCGCAGATGCTCCTGGAGAAGAAGAGCGGCCAGCAGCCGTCGCAGTTCCGCGTGATCGCGCCGGAGAGCGGCGCCCCGACGCACCCGGCCGCCACCGACGAGCTCTCGGAGATCTAGAGATCACCGAAGATGGAGAGATGGCTGACACTGCCGACTCGGGGGCTCCCCAGATTCAGAGGCGAGCAGCCAGGGCAGCCGGCCGGTCCGTGGCGCGGCGGGCCGGGCGCCGTTCCCAGTCTCCCTTCGGGGGGGGCCGTGCTGCCACCTCCCTTGCTCAGCGGCGGCGGGTGGCCGTGACCGACGGCGGCGCGGCGGACGCGTCGTCGACAGCTGTGGCGCGGGCGGCAGACGCGCTCTGGCGTGACTATGGCCCCGTTTGCCGTCTGGGGGCCCTTCAGGCGGCCTCGTGGCCAGCTCAGTCGGTCGGCCGGAGTGCACGCACACTCGGTAACCAAGATGGCTGTGACGCTTGCGGAAGGGGATTACTTGTGCTGTGCGGCTGGTGTGTGACCCCGGGAAGGGCTCGCAGATCGCAGAGACAGCGGTGGTGGCTGACTGTGTCTCTCGTTTGATTTGTGGTGCTGCACTTATGGGTGCTTTGTGTTGGCTCATAGTGCGTTTTTGTGAAGAGACTTTCAGCGTCGCGTTATTTGTGAAGTACAAATATACCCTTTGATTGGTTTCCTTTGCGGGTGGTGTGCGAGGTGCGCACTCGGCGTGGGTTCGTCTCGGTATGCAGCGGGAATCATTCAGCCCAGCGGGATCATCAGTATCATCGCATCCGTGCATATGTGGAGTTTGTGACTGGATGGATGCCGGACACCGGTAGAATCGTCTCAAGGGCTTCTAATACAGGTATGTTCATGTGTTTTGTGGGGTTGTATCCTGTATGAATAAAGATAAACGGGTATCTGGTCTGGCATCGCGAGTTTTATCATAGTGGAAAGCTGCTGGTCGGGTACAGAGCGGCCATTGCTCCACAGCCTCGTGAAAAGCTGGAACTGAGCGAACACATCGGGATTTGCGTGGTTGAATCGGAAAGGAGCGTGTGCGCAACGAATCTGCACCACCGTGGGTGCAGCCGTTCGCAGGCGCGACGACTCGCATTGAATATTTCATTTCGTAATTAATTCCGCTGGCCACTGACACCGTTGACGAAGCCCAGCGCGCACGCACTAGACTAATTCATTTTTTTCTTGCGCTCGACCAAGATGGACTCCGGAAAGACTGCGGTCGACGACCAGACCCGCCATCTTTGCGCCCGCCGAGAGTCACGGCACGACGAAACTATAGTTTATTGACGAACCACCTAGCCACCTGCATTAGTGTCATTATCTGGCATCACCAGCGGCGCGCCGCCCTCGCCACTCGCGCCACGCGCGCGGGGCGTGCCAGTGGGAGGCGCGCGCATCTCAGAAAGCGATAGCTATTCGGAAAGAAGATGCGGAAGACGAGTGGAGAGCTCCACCGCGGGTCATACAATTAGCCGGCGGAATAACCTCAGCAGTGGACAGATGACAGCTAGCAAGATGGCGACACCGAAACGGACCCCTCCATCACACGAAGGTCACGCGCAACCGTGGCGAGGTCCGGCTGACTCGGCCGACGCCGCCGCCGCCGCCGTCGGAGTCCTGCGCCGACGGGTCCCGGGTGCCTGGCCACGGTCAACCCCAGAAAGCCGGCCGTGGTCGACGCCATCCAGGCGCCGGGCCGATCCCAGCCGCTGGATGGCGGACGTGCCCCGAGCGCGACCTCGGCGGTCCCCGGGCGGGGCCGGGCCGCCGGCGAGTCCTGTCGCGGTCGCTCCTCGGCCGCAGAGGGCGGCCCGTGCCGCCCACGCCATCCCAGCGAGGCGCCGCCGCGACCGCTGCTAGCGCCTACTCCTCCTCGAAGACGGACATTGGCCGCACGGGCCGGCCACCCTCGAACAGGTCCGGGCTGTCGACGGCTGCCGTCGGCGGCAACAGCGTGCGCCTGCCGGCAGGTCAGCGGGCATGTCAAGGGGTCAGGTTCCGAGATCAGATCCAGGGGTCAGGTCCGCAGGTCAGGTAGAAAAAGCAAGGACCACTGGACCTGAACTGTGGACCAGAGCAAGTTGTACGAAACTAGGTCCCGCTCCAGACCATCAGACCATCATTCATTTCGCCTCATAAAGCGAAAGCACGAGTCTACGCACCTTGGACACAGTTTCGCGGAGTGTCACTTCGACTGGTCACGCACAACGGGGCAGCTCAGAGACCAGCTCTGGTCTAAAGCACGGCCAAGGCGGTAGGTCAGGTCAGGTCAGCACAGCTCACACGGTCTGACTCC
>NW_023597011.1:0-29764 GCF_011947565.3 Pollicipes pollicipes
TTCCATGCCGTTGGTTTGAGAAACTACTTCCGAATGCGCGGAGATTTGGGGGCCCCAAGGTCGTCATTCTCAGTACCGAATATGAAAAATATGAAAAAAATAACGAATGGGGTTTTAGGGCGCATCGATTGCACACCATGGTTATTCTGCGCCTAGTCCGTCATTGTTTCGTTGGTTACACTGCACCATACATTCGGTCGTGTATGCGTAAAACGTAAATGCAAAACGCTTAGAACGAAAGGCTTTAATTGTCCTCATGTCGATGACATCTGTTGGGTACAGTTCAGCGCCAACTGTATTCAACCGACTCTCTCACACTTCAGGACGATCAGACATGATGACCAAAAGTTGCATGACTGTTTTCAGCATAAGCATACGATGCTCAAATGTCCAATTAGATGGAACAAATGGATTGTAGTATGAAATAACAGACTAAGGAAATTTAATACGTGTACAGCTATATGAAAGTTTTCCAAGAGATTTTAACGTGTCCCTTGCCTTCCCCCCCCCTCTCTCAAGTATAATTTTGCTCGCATGAATTGCCTACTTGAATGCCGCTATGATCAGTGTCTGCGCTTCGTACCAGCCCGTTACGCGTGCCTGTGCTAGCATGAAATTGCGAGTGTGGGTTCCGTGGGCTCTGATGTTTCCGTTACCTGTTGTTGGCTCTCTGATGTCTGTAGATCTTCTGCCTTCAAAGCAATATCTTCACCCACCATTATCCATTTCATCTCGTCTCTGGAAGCGGGACAAACGCACAAACCGGCATCCCCAAGCTAGGGGAGGAACACATCCCCCACGTGCCTCCCATATAATTCCTTCCCTCTGGCTCGGATTTAATGAATTTTGGTTCGCTGCACCTCAGCACCATCATAGTCTCGTGTTTAACTTGCCCAAACACAACTGTGAATCGCTCGGTTCGACGTGCGCAAAAATCGGCAGCGCTGTGGATGGGCCCATTAAAAATTGCGGTCATAGTACAGTAATGGTGGCATCAAATGATTGCTTCGCTGTGACATTAGTGCAAAGCATAGGTCTGCGCCTATAATACAAATTATGCGTTTTGTTGCCATGCTTAGCCATACCACATTTATTTCTCATTGCGCATGCGCCGCTCACCTCAGTGAGGTGAGCACTGGGCGGATGGCCTTTAACAATACGGAACGGCCCTCAAAAGAAACTGTGACCCAAATCTGGAATGTTTCATCAATCCCATCAGGAACACCTCAGAGTAAAGCCAAGCTTATGGTGTAGGTGTACATCTGTACGGTCGTTTGGTCATCACATACGTTGGAATCTTTTGGACTGTTCGTTAAACCGGAGTCGTTCCACTGACGCGGTGTGTTCGGGTCTTGGCAACCGTGTATGCCCAATCTCCGACCCCAAAGCTGTAACTGTAAAACATCCGGCCACACCAGGACAGGCAGTTCGCATTCTTGGAGAACTTCGAGATGCAAAGTGACGCATCCGTCTCCTAACATACAAGCCGATACATCGCCGGTGCCATGACCCCACAGTATCGAAAACCACGGCACAAGGCGACGCCAGTCTCAACGACCTGTGCCATTGTTGGTGCGAGCAATGCATTATTGGTGTATCACATAAGTTGGGAGTTGTTTCAGAATGCCCCTAGAAAATTGTCATGGCTCCTGTTGAATTAACGGCATTGCAAACACAGCGTCGTATCGCGGCTTTCTTTCGTCTCGTCGTTTGGTTTACACATCACAGTTTCCGAGAGAACATACGTGCTTCCGAAGCTTGTCGAATTTGGTTCATTCTGCATCTGATCACATCAAGTTAGCTCATCGCTGTTCGGCAGTTCCCTCCGAACAAAACCAAACGTCGGTAATAGTGGCATGGCGCTCATTCTGACTCTTATTGGCACGCCCAACAATATCTCATGCTACAACAGTCACATCAACGTCAACGGTTCCATATTAAAAGAGACTATGAATCTGTGTCAAATGCACCCGCACATGCCACTGTTATAGCACTCCAAAACCAAAAATCTCGCTATATTTTCTCACAACAGATCCGCTTCTCTTGCTTCATATGTAACAGACAGGCTGATGTTAAAGACGCTCTGGTGGTTGTTGTCGCCCCCCTCCTCGCCGAGTCACTGACTTGGTCGGCTGCGATCGGACAGCGTTTGTATTCAAACACTACCTGCACCGCCAGAACAGCTCAGCCCCGTCGGGCACGCACTCAGCGGCCCTGCCCCCACGCGTTTATGAGCTCGCGCTCATTCGCAAGCGCTGGGCCAATCCACCCCACAGCAGACAGTCACCGTCCGCAACGCAGTCACTGGCGCAGCGCGCGGTCATCTGAGCGCCACCCACAGCCGCGGTTGCCCCACCGAACAAAGCGCGTGCAATCATGCTCGGCAGAGCGCAGGTCACCGGCGCATGGTTGGACGACCACGTGCCGCGCCGCGACCACGGCGGACGGCCGGCCGCCACGGGACCCGGCCTCAAAAGCGCCGCTGTCATCGGCTCGGACGTCTTGCGCATGCCACTGAAGGACGCGGGCGCCATCACTGACGAACACCACAGTGACGTCCCCGCGGCTGCTGAGCGCAGCATTCCGACCGCCCGTCGCCTTTCCGTTGCATTTGATACACGCCAGATGCCCGCGGCGCCGTGCTGGGTACGGCACGATCACTAGACACATCGCAGACAAGAGACTGGCGGCTGTAACCCTTCTGCGTGGGTGATCCTTCCACGACTGTCTTGTCCGGTGGCCGTTATCGAAGCCCTAGAGCACTGCAATCATCATGGGAGGCAGCCCTGGCGTGGACGTCATGACTTTTGCGTGACGTCACTCTCACCCGTCCTCGTCCAGGTCGCCCACATTTGACTTCGTCACTGGTGAGCAAACTTCGAAAAGCGGCTCGAAAACAGGCCACCCGCTGCCGCCGGTAATACAAGGACCGCTACGTGACGTTGTGACGTCACCGAGGGTCGGGTGTGACGTCCACCAGCGTCGGGTTCGGAGACGGTGGCGACATCTGTGGACCGGCGAGCGCAGCGTGAAGAGGACGGGCAGCTCGGCGAGCCGCGGGGAGCGCCGCTGCAGCAGCCGAATCCACGAGAGAAGCGAGTCGCGGCTCGAGGTGCCTGCGGGGTGACCACGGACGGCAGGGCGTTAGACTACCGGATGCACAGGGGCACCCCGTGCAAAGTAACCACCTTTGGCGTGTGGTTCAGGCGCTGAACGGTTGACACTCGTCTGCCATGTGTATCGCATGTGTTAGATACGCCTACGATATACGTGTATCAGACGTACAAAGTGTAATGAATTGGATGTCAGGCTGCTTGAAATGTTGCGTACGTTTTCATTCAGCCGGTACCTATTGTTTCCGGTGCTTTTAAACGCTACCTTTCATGCAGTTTTGTCTCTGGTGGCTTGAACCTTGGTCACATGTATACGGAGAGCGTCCTTTTGGCATTATGAGTTAAAACTTCTCGTGCTGAGCTAGCGACCTTCAATATACCAACGACCTTGCTCCTAGCTTATTATGCAGCATGTTCTCAATCGATCACGATCTTTATCCCGTCCAATCTATTGCTTGCAGCTTTTAAATTAATGTTTTGCAAACCAATATCTTGTCGCGAGCCATGTTTTACGACCTTTCTCTTACGACCTTTTCCATACAATCCCTCGCCACATGACCTCTTACCCTACAATCGTGGCCGACCGGCACTGGACTCCACTCACGACGGCCTCCGGGCCGACCGTGCCCTCTCACCCGTGACGCAGACGGCCATGATGGTGCCGTCCTCCTGCTTGTGCACGCTGGGCGGCCTCTCGTCCCAGGCCGACTCCCGGTCGGTCCGGCTGCTGCGCCGCCACGTCCAGTTCTCCAGGTAGGTGATGTCTGGGGCGGGGTAGGGCCGTACGGGTCACGGCGAGAACAGCGGACGCCGCCGGGCTGCGGAGGCTCCCCGACGGAAGTGTGCCCCCCGCCCGGCCCCAGCGCGGCGTACAGGATCCAAAGGACGGGACGGGGCACGGCCGCGACGGAGCAGGAATTGTAATGGTATTTCAGAGGGAGGTGGTCCGAAGGCAGATAACTAAATGATGCCCTAAATACGGACAGACATACAACGCTGTCCACAGGCGCCAGTTCTAGTGAAAAGCAGCGCCAACAGCGCTGCTTTACACTTTTCCATTTATGATTTAAATGCTGAAAGATCCTCACTACGCTACTTATGCCCTGCACCGTCCGAGTCCCATCCTTCATTGACCTCACTGACCCATCCGTGTCCTCGTGATCGTTCCGTCCGAGTCCCATTCCTCATCGACCCCACTGACCCAGTCCTGTCCTCGTGACCGTACCGCCCGCGTCCCATCTCCCACCGACCTCACTGACCCAGCTCTTTCCTGGTGATCGCGCCGTCCGAGTCCCATCCCCACTGGCCCCACTGACCCAGTCTTGTCTTGGTGACCGTACTGTCCGAGTCCCATCCCTCATCGACCCACTGACCCAGTCCTGTCCCGTGACCGTACCGTCTGAGTCGAGCCCCTCGTGTTTCTGCTGCTCCTGGGGCTCGGCGCGCAGCACGAAGTAGCTGATGGACTGGTCCTGCAGCCACACACGGAACCCGCCCTCCACGTAGAGCGGCTGGTCGGTCGGATGCTCCTCCAGCAGCGCGCGCTGCTGCTGGCTCTGTCCGGACACCACCCAGGTGCGGTCCACGGCGTCCTCTGGCAGTTCGTCCTCCTGCCGTCAGGGGACAAGGTCAGACACCACCCAAGTGCGGTCCACGGCGTCCTCTGGCAGTTCGTCCTCCTGCCGTCAGGGGACAAGGTCAGACACCACCCAGGTGTGGTCCACGGCGTCCTCTGGCAGTTCGTCCTCCTGCCGTCAGGGGACAAGGTCAGACACCACCCAGGTGTGGTCCACGGCGTCCTCTGGCAGTTCGTCCTCCTGCCGTCAGGGGACAAGGTCAGACACCACCCAAGTGCGGTCCACGGCGTCCTCTGGCAGTTCGTCCTCCTGCCGTCAGGGGACAAGGTCAGACACCACCCAGGTGTGGTCCACGGCGTCCTCCGGCAGCTCGTCCTCCTGCCGTCAGGGGACGGGGTCAGACACCACCCAGGTGCGGTCCACGGCGTCCTCTGGCAGTTCGTCCTCCTGCCGTCAGGGGATGGGGTCAGACACCGCTCAAGTGCCGTCCTCGACGTCCTCTGGCAGTTCGTCCTCCTGCCGTCAGGGGATGGGGTCAGACACCGCCCAGGTGCGGTTCGCGACATCACAACCCGAACAACCCTCCCGGCCGTCCCGACATAAAGATAAATCCCCGTGCGGGCATCTAGCGCCCCAATCCGCATCCGCGCGCCACCTGCGTCACATCGCAGAACGGGACGGGCTCGCGCCGGGACGACTCCCCGCTGCCGCGCCGGCCCCGCCTCGGCAGCGGCCGCTCCCAGCTCACCGCGAAGGTCGTGACCTCGGAGCGGGCGTCCACCGAGCAGATCTGCGCCACCGCCAGCTGCGCCAGCGCCAGCACCTCGCTCGGCAGCGGGCGCGGCAGCAGCCACGGCGACTGGTTGCGGAATTTCGGCATCCAGTACAGCATGCGCGCCAGCTTGCGCACCGGGAACGAGAACTTGCCGAAGATGTTGATCAGCTGGTCGCGCAGCTCCAAGTCGGGCATCACGCCTGCCGGGCAAATAGGGTCACGTGACACCTGTACAGGTGACGCGCATGGGTGTCACACGACACCTGATGATGCGACGTCAAACGCCGCCAGGACGATGACATTAGCGCACTTTGCATGTGGGGGGGGGGGGGGGGGGCGCAACACGACATTAGGATGCATGGTTGAGGGAAGCTTTCATCTGCAGTCTCGTGCTACACAACATCTCCTAAGACGGCACTGTGTCTAGTAAAGCGCGCTCAACGCCACGCTCTGCGAGCGGCCTGCGTTTGGTGCGCCCTGACGCCCCTGGAGCGGCGGGCCGGGCGTTACGTTCGCAGCACGGAGCGCTACACCGCATCACCACTGGGGACGTCCACACCAGCTGGGCAAAAGCACTCTCCCACAGCTGCACGCACACGACCGCGGCCAATGCTGCTGCACAAGGAGCGATCGCCTTCACAAGGGCCGGCGTCGCACCGCGTGAGGAACCGCTAGCAGCACGCACGCACGCTCGGCGCCCCGAGAGCCTGACGGAGGGCTGCAGACAGCTGGCTTCTGACGTTTCAGCCCTCACCGCCGCTGAGGCCGCTCCT
This sequence comes from Pollicipes pollicipes, assembly GCF_011947565.3. Classification (NCBI taxonomy): domain Eukaryota; kingdom Metazoa; phylum Arthropoda; class Thecostraca; order Pollicipedomorpha; family Pollicipedidae; genus Pollicipes; species Pollicipes pollicipes. The sequence goes on from NW_023597011.1 coordinate 6,239, forward strand.
CACCATTGTCCTCGATCTGCTGGAGGACGTCGATGGCGCAGTTCTGCTGGCGCGGGTAGTGCATGAACTCCACCTGGCAAGCAAACCCGCGACAGGCTCAGTCGCTGCCTGCCTTCACACCGACAACAGAGATAACGTCCCCAGCGAACATCCCACTCGCTGGCAATACGACCACTTCCATTACAAAACAGAACACCACCACAGTCACGCTCACATTACGAACTTCATGCAAGACGTGCCTCGCGAGTTTTGACACGCGTCAGCGTGCTCTTGGATGTATATTTAGACTTAACGCGGTGCTGTCGCACGCTGGAACGTTCGTGCGACGTGTCCGCAGTCGACCTGTCGTCTCTGGGATTACAATACCGAGCACATGGACACAATCTCACTCGTAAGCACCAATGGAGCACAACTGCACAAAGCACAAAACACACATGGCGCGGAGCACAAACCGCGGCAACCTCGCTCGTTAAGATAAACGTCATCCCAGTGTTAGCATATTGCAGACTCCATTGTCACAGCATTGTGTGAATAACCTGTTGGTATGACGACAACCACGGAGAGCGCCACGAGAGGTGTGCTGATCATTTATACCAACGACAAAACAACATATTCACACCACCGACAATAAAAAGACGGCACCATCCAACACCCCACATCGGGTTTCATGTTCAAACCTGACATACCAAGCCCTGACCATCACTTTCCGATCATTTTCCAAAGTACATACCTGAAACACATTGGTGGAGACCAGCTGGGCGGTCGGGAACACGCCCAGCACCTTCTTATAGGCTTCTAGGTCCTTGTGGACACCGAAGTTCTCCATCTCCTTGAGCGCGGCGTAGATGAACTCAACGTGCCCCCTCTTGTGTACCGTCATCTCGTGGAACATGTCCATGGCCGCCAGATAGGTCTCCTTGTTCTTCTCCTGTGGTGCCGTGTATGAGTATGACCGACGTTGTGTATGGATGGAATGCGCAACATTGGCAACACACATATTGCTCACGCAAGTACGGAACATTACTGATCAATTATCATATTTTGAATAAATTATCAGAGGACTCATCATAAGAAAACTTATCTTTCACGCACAAATGTCAGGAGTGTGATGTGTTGTAACCATTCCTGAAGCATTTCAACCTTCTGTTTGGCACAAACGGCTTTGAGACCCCAGTATGTGTTGGGAGCTGTCTTTTTTGCTTCTCCTTTGAAGTCAACAAACCAAATTCAAGTTAATGCAAAAATCATCTTGTATCACAACTATAACACAAAGTGGGCAGCCAGGTGGTGTTTTTGTAGTGCACACTGCTGTGACACGGACGCCCTGCTTAGCCACTATATATATATATATATATATATATATATATATATATATATATATAAGTAACATCAGACACGGCACGCACTCTGGGGATCCTGACGCATATTCCCTGAAGTAGCTGCAATTTCTGGATCAGTGCTGGGTGGTAGCAGGATCACGCAGTCCAAACAACACCTAACGCCAATGGTACAACGCCCAAATCTTCAGGGAGAGCATACGCAGAGCCCACTTGTTCTCGGCTTGATTGAGGAGCAGGGCAGTATCCATGGCTTCATTCATGTTATTACCATGTGTTATCTTAGATTACCGGATTCATCTGATTTTCTTTGTGTTTCTCACATGTACCGGGCTAAGTCCTTCTCTCGGCCGCCTGCCAGCACCGGCAGGTCGCACCTTAGCGCCAGCAAAGATGGTGTGCGGCACCAGCCGTGAACTCGCACCTTAGCGTTAGCAAAGATGTTGCGCGGCACCAGCTGTGAACTCGCACCTTAGCGTCAGCGACGGTGGTGCGCGGCACCAGCTATGAAATCGCACCTTAGCGTCAGCGAAGGTGGTGCGCGGCACCAGCTGTGAACTCGCACCTTAGCATCAGCGAAGATGGTGCGCGGCACCAGCTGCGAGCTCGCCGGCTGGTCGCGCCGCAGACCGGCCGTCGCGTGCAGGCGGCGGCCGGCCGGCCGCGGGCGGACGCTGCGCAGCCGGCACCAGGTCACCCGCAGGCCGTGCGGCGTCAGACAGCGCTGCAGCATGCTGGCCGCCGACGCTAGGCCGCGACCGGGGCGACAGGTCACGGACGGATCTCTGGCACCTGCTGGCCGCCGACGCTAGGTCACGGACGGCTCTTTGGCACCTGCTGGCCACTCCCTAAAATGAGGAAGCATGTGCAGTTGTTGTAGAAGCTTGATAGCTAGTTGGATATGATTCCAGGAACAGAGTTCAAACATTAGGTGTGCATTGGGTACGGTTTAACAGTGGGCTTACATCAGCAAGATGTGAAAAAGCAGCTTTGCTGCTAATCAGGCTTGTGATCAATGGCCTGCACCAGAAAATGTACACAGCTTTAAAGCAGTTGCAAATATCCTAGAAGCTACACTTTTGCACCAGCTCATCTCAGAATTTAAGGCACAGTACCACACATACCACCAAACATTTGTTTCATGAAGGGTGGATCTAAGGGAGCCAACCAGGACATGACCTCTCAAAGATGGCCCAATCTGGGCAAAAAGTGGCATACTTCTGAGCTTTGGAGGACATCTCAGCGGCTTTTATCGCAAAAAGCTCCCTTTAACACTCATTGACATACAGGAAAGTAAAATTTTATGGTCGCAAATCTGCTGATGATCCCACAACCAAAATGCATCATAGGTACACAGGTACTCACACAATCTCATTCTTAACCAGGGCCGCAACCATTGAGTTGATTTTCTCAAAGACCAATGACTACTTCTGCTTGCTCGAAGATAAAACATACTATGACGGTCAAGAGTGTCAATTTTGTAAATGATTGAGCAGGGGGCTGGACCGATGTGTCAAAGCCTACCAGCCACACCCTATTTTTTCTCATCGGTTTTAGCTCACCTGATTTTCACAAAAAGCACTTTATATTTGTAAGTTTTGTATTCCTCATGATAAACTTAAATTAAGCAGCACAGCACTCATGTGGGGACAGATCCAGAGCAGGAGGGGGGGGGGGGGGAGGGTACTGGAGACACGTGTCCCTTCCGATCGGAAATCAAGGCGCCCCTTTAGACGCTACCTTGCGGCACCTAATGCGCTCTTCTATGGCGGTCACTGGCGTAGGCGTAGATTACCGCCCCGTTTTTGGTTGTGAGGCCGGGACGCGGTTATCCATAAAGGACAGGCACTCGGGAGCACTCCAGAGCACTCCAAAGGCACTCCGGAGCTTTTCAGCTCAACCTTTCAATCATCGGCAAATCTCGTGGTCCTAGGTATGTCAAGTTTATCGCAACGTTTCTCCGCTCAGCCGTTTCGGTTTATATCTGGCGATGAGAGCGAACACGACTTGTATTACAAGAAGAACTTGTGTTACAAGTTCTAGCGTTTGTAGGTGCACTGATATGCACAAGCTCGCGTTTCCACAGGGTGGTTAACATCCAGCTACATTAATGGATCCAACCACTAGGCGTGGGTACCAAGCCATTCAGCAAAATTACACAGGGTGATACAATTTTATTGTTGTCTTTGGCCTTAGGTCACGGCGTCCCCCTGACAAAAGCAGTGCAGCTTTATTCAAGATCCAGTTTTGGTATGACAGGCAGGCGTCACCCAAAATTTTGGCCGGGCCTCAGCACTGAGCAACATTTTTGATGCCACTATGTTTCATGGCATCAACAATTCATTATGACCAATATCTGCATGGGATTAAGGCCCAAAAGAAACTGCTTCCATGACAAACAAAAGACATTCTGAGAGAACAGTAATGAGAATTTGTGGAAACTGGTACAAAAAGGCATGTGCTATTCATGGGACCACTGCGAGCATTCTTTCAATAAATTGCCACCATGCTCCTTAGGTGTGTACAGAGTCCATTGACCAGGTATGTTACATTATGTCACATTATTACATACATCACATACAGTCACATTATGCAAGTTATTTTGATTTTATGTGGACTGGTTCTTTATCAGCATAGCAAATAAAGGATCCCCTAAAAAATCAGTTGGACTTAAATGCAAAATATTGCATGTTATTAATTGACACCAGTTTCTGCTGAACACAGCCATACATTTCTTCCTTAGACACTTCTTTAAAGCCAGAACTGGTACATTCCTAAAAGATGATAAAACAACACAGATTAACATTTTAAACCACAATGGCCACAGGATGACAGATGTGGCCCAAACATTCCCATAAAATTGTCCTGAACAGGATTGTTGAAAGCACTGCCACTGTTACAATCACTGTTATCTTATACATATCTGAGTTTAACTGTATGTAACTGCTTTCTCAGTCACAGGCTATATCTCATGACATGAACACTTAGTGAAGTAGCAGTAAACAGACATCACCTTTATCACAAAGCCATTGGCTGTAATGAGTAAATTCTCGCAAAAAGAGCGCATATTGCTGCAAATGTACCAGTGGTCATTACCAAGGCCCATCTTTCCTGGAGCTCTTAAGTTATGTTGATCACATTCTGGATGTAGTGAAAAATGTTAGGGTGGGGTCACCATCCAGAAAAAGTGTTAATGTCAAAGAAAACCATCTGGCTGTTGGCTTGATAGTGTCAGTCTGGTTACAGGACGTTCACTAGTTGTGTAACTGCGTAACACCTCGGTCATTTTGTGCTTATTTGATAAATGTAGTAGGGAAGACAGGCTCATAAGTTTGTATCAGCCCTCTTGTGAGATACAGCCATAGCCTCCATTATGAGTGTTTTAGTCTATGTTATGTCCTTAGACATGCACAAGAGTAGAAACAACTCAGCAGCTCAATATTCACTGATGTTAAGAACCTACTTTTTCAATCAAAATTTATTGAATTTCTTCCAGGGTAAATAAGAGACTTTGGCTTACTGCAACACCTTTTATTTTAAACGTGTGCCTTTTTCGAAACGCACAAATGAATAACCACAAACCCACTTTTTAGCACCGAATCCGTAACCATATCATAGCTACAATGCTTTAGCCCTACTCAATCCATGTACAGAACACGGTCCAACCGGACCCACAAATAAAGCAACACAGCAGTATTTCCAACCTTTCCAACACTGCCCAACCGGCCTAACCAAACCACGCCAGCAAACGCAAAAATCTTTTTGGCACCGAAATGTCTGTGCTGCGTCAGATAAAGACGAATGCAGTGCGTTAAATTACTGCATAATGTTTCGCAGCTAAATTAGTTGCATACATTAAAACTGCCACGTTTTATCTATCTCAGCAGTTCGGTGCCATTAGTTATGGTCCCATTTAAGTACTGTTACCACTTGGTTTTATAACGACAGTAATCAGCATCAGCAATAATGGAGATAAAGTAAAACAGGTTACTAAAATATTTGTCAAGACAGAGACAAAACTGCAATCTAAAGAGAAATCCTGCATATAAGAGGAGGAACTTTCATCTGTTTTATTGTGGTAATTTGATCATTTTGCTCTAGCTGTTGTGCAGAAATGCCTTTTGATATGGCGTAAGATTGAAGACTTGGTTGCAAACTCCCAGAGAAATCTTCGAACAGCATGTTAGGGCAGTGAATAGCGGCCAGCGTCGCGCACCAGAGACAGGGGCTTACTGAGGAAAACATGCCTACAACTAACTGAGAGGTTCACGATATCGCTTAAATTGGTTTCTCAGCTTCTGTGTGGTCTTACACGTTGTTGGTGTTTTCGGTGGAGCCCGATAAAACGTTGGATAAGTCTACGTGACCAGAGTACGTTTATTCTTGAAGTTGAAATCCTGCTCTCGACTTACCTGTTTCATATTGGTTACCCACGGTGTAACTATGCAGGGTCCTTTTGCACCGGCCAATTTCCCACGTTTGTGGGGTTCATAAGTCGACGTGTTACTTTCCTGTGGCTTTGCTTTTCCACCTTCGTCCGCCTCATTAGCTTAAAGGTTAATCAGAATAGATGGCTTACCATAATGGTGATGTATTTGATTATATTTGTTGCAATTTTTATCTTTTAACATAAGTATGTTGTACATCCTAATGCCAGTTATGGGCATAAAATAACCTCAGATCTCGGTGTGCCCTACAGTACCAATCATCATTATCTGTAACCCTTGAAGTGGAAAGGAGGGGAATAATTGTGAAAGTAATTGCTTGCATCAGTCCCTCGATCACCTGAATGTCTCCGTGCATCACCTGAATCGCACCTTGGATGAGGGAGGGGTGATTCAGGGTTAATTAAGTTGGCAAATGACTAGTAGGGAGTTAGGTTGCTATGGGGTGATACAAGCTTTGTGGGCTATGAAGAGGATCCTTCAATAGTTTTGGCTGAGAGGCTGATGTTAACTTTCAGCAGAACCACACTTCAAGTGTTGAGACTATCAGTCTGCACCATCCCACCCTGTAGAAAGACTGGTCCAAAATTATCCAGAAAATACTTGTCCATGAGAGCATTGTGTTTTTGTGTGTCTGAACATCACTTAAATATGTTATAGGTACCTGGTACCTACCTGATGGTCATTTTTGTCAATCCCTTGTAGGTCTTGTCTATGTCAGTCCTTTGATATGAATAGTGGTTGGTCCACAGCATTGTCAGCTGAGTATCTCAGTCTCTGATGCTGTCATTGTCATTGCTTGGTGTGCTTGGATGTTTATTGTGACAATGCCGAGTAAACTTGGAACTGCTGGCACTTCAAAAATTTGCAGATCATCTTTGTTGGAAGTCTAGAACCAGAACTAACCATATGCATGATTATTTGTACAGAAATATATGACTCTTTTTCAAATCAGTGAAAACATCTAGCTTGGGGGTGGGGATGCAGGCAAATCCAGTGCAGCATGCCAGTGATATCAGTGATGATCCTCTTGTTTGATTGTTTTTACCCCAGATATTCATTGTGAGTCCTTTACTGTAAGAACATTGGCTCTTCCCAGGTATCAAGTTTGGCAATGTTCCTACCAGGGGCCAAATGATGATTATGATGAGAGTCACAGATGGGGCAGCAAATAGTTGCAAAGAAACATTGAGTGGCCTGCATGGCCACATGCTGCTGTGTGACCATTAGCACATTTTTTCTAGGTTAAAACCAATGTTAACAATGAGAACAGCTTTGTTTTGGGCTGAGTAGCATTGCTAAGCTGCTTTGCTCTCTTAACATTAAGGGCAGTTTGGCTTTGAACTGAGAAACACTGCTAAGTTGCTGTGTTTTCTTGCAGAGCTGTGTGAGAGAGCCACTCCACTACTGCGGATTCCACGTCGCCCACGGCCGGAGACAAGCAGACACGATCAGCCATGATCGAGGTCACGTGCAATGACCGGTTGGGCAAGAAAGTGCGAGTCAAATGCAACCCGGACGACACGATCGGCGACCTTAAGAAGCTGGTGGCGGCCCAGACGGGCACGCGCTGGGACAAGATTGTGCTCAAGAAGTGGTACACTGTCTTCAAGGACCACATCACGCTGGAGGACTATGAGATCCACGACGGAATGAACCTGGAGCTGTACTACCAGTGACCTGACAGCGCGTTAAGTGGTCTCCCGTGCTCCAGTGGCACCTGCCTCGGCCCCTCCGTGCCTCCGGCTCGCGTCCGCCAGCGTCTAAAGCAGCTGCTCCTGCTGCTGCCACTGCTGCATCGCATGGAGGGGCGTCGCTGGATGGAGAGGGGTGCAACGCCGGGGTTGGCGGCACCGGGACGGTCCTTCCTTGGGCCAGTGCTCGGGTCGGTACTACGGGGCCCGCCGTCAGCTGCCAAGGGCGCCAGCGCCGTCTGTGATGACGTCACACGGGACGACGGGGCTGGCTTGTGATGCGACCTCTGGTGGGCCGAATGATCGCCAGTGATTGTTCAGGGCCTGGCGGACTGCCCGCCGGCCAACGGGGTCTTTTTTTAAAACGTGTGTTTTGTATGTGGGGTATCGGAGAGCTGAGCACATTAAGGCTCATTTCCTAACCGGGAAAGGAACGTGTCTCTCAGCAAGGCAATTCCTTATTTTTGTTACCAGTCTAATACCACTCTCAGTTTTGTTTAAGTTTGCTGGTTTTGCAGTTGAGTGCTGCAGCTTTAGCTACCTTTCTTGCGCTGTGTTCGCGCCTCGGATATGAAAATAAATCAAACTCGTACTTTCCACACATGACGTCACTGCCTTCTCGTTTAGGTCACAGTATAGCTGGGCTCCAATTTTACGGACGCTCTCACGGGCTCCGAGAGGATCCGGCTAAAATATTTCCTGATGTGCGTACGCGATCGCCTCGGGCGAGTGTGACACGCTCAATTATGAAAGCATTTGTAAAGCGGAGACTCCTCCAGAACTAGTGCATTTACTGCTAACGACAAAGCTTCCACGGCATGACTTCTAACTCAAACGCTTCTACGCGCCAGTACTTCTAATGCAAGAACTTATAACGCATAAACTTTTGCGAGATAAAACATTTCATGCAAACACTTCTGTGCGACATGATTAACATTCTTGGGCTCTAACCACGTCTTTAATTGGCTAACGGGACCCTTGGCTGGCTCACAAAACCTCTGTCTTGTACGGGACCAGAGACGCTATTAAGCATTCAGGGACCCCGGGTCGGGGAGGGGCTCCCCTTTGCCACAGGGACCTCGAGCGAAGTAAGTGCAGGCGCCGTTACTGGCATTCGATGGGTCGTGGCCCCGCTCCTGTTCAGTTGTGAAAGCCCATGGTCGGTATCGGGATTCTCCTGTCCGGTACCGTCGGTATCGGGATTCTCCTGTCCGGTGCCGGACTCCCTAAACGACAGCGGAGCCCCTTCGGTTCCACGAGAGCCCGCGGGCCACGCCGGAGGCCATCTGGCTGATGGAAGTCTGCTCTGTCCCTGTTACACAGATGGGGCTCTGGCTGGTAGGGGTCGCTGTTGGGTGCCGGGGCCCCTGAACAGAGGGCCTCTCGTTGCCTCATAGGTTTTCATAGTAACTCAAGAGGAGTTCCTTCGACTGAGATCGGAAGCCTCTTGCTCTGCCCCTATTCGGCTGATGGGGATCCTGGCCGGCACAGAGCTCCTCTTCAATGCCGTGGATTCCATGCTCCGTATCGGAGATCCCGTGCTTCGTATCGGAGATCGCACGCTTCGTATCGGAGATCCATGGCAACTGAACAGATCCTCTGTTCAGTTTCCTGCTCAGTACCGGGGCTCCTTGGCCAATAGAGGGGCCCTTAATGTGGCAGAGGCCTCGGAGCGGCGCCGGAGAAGGGTGTCTAATATCCTTGGGTCTTGGTGCTGGTCCTGTTCGACAGGTGGGCCCAGTAACGGACCCGGGGTCGGTGAATCAGGGTCGCCTCATCACTTCCGGGACTTCTGGCCGACAAACGGGCTCCCATAATGTTTCAAAGCCCGCAAAACCCCGGTCGGTCCTTTGAGGCATTCGGGCCTGAAGAGCCCACCGAGGGACTCTCGATCACCAAAGGGGTTTAACCCCGAGGGTTCCCTTGCATCTCCCCGGGCTGGGATGATGCCTACCGATTGAGCAGCTCATGTGGTGCTGTCAAACGCTACCTACACCATCGGACCGGGCGTGTGTCACCATTCAGAGTATGCGTTTTAAACTGCGCACAGCAATTTTCATGGCAAACATTTTTGGAAACACCTTTTTTATAGTAAACATCAGTATGAAATCATTTGCATAGCAATGAATTGCAGGCACGCATGCGCATAGATGTTGCACATTTGGTCATGTGCAGAAATACCCAATTTATGAGTACGCTTATCGTTACAAGTACAACTACAGAACAATATGAACTAGGATGCCACGTGTATATCGCATAGGAGTGGTACGTTAGAAATTACGTCGCCTAAAAGCATTGTCGCGCGAAAGCTTTGCATTCGAATGCAACCGCATGGAATTTTATACTTAACAAGATTTTGCATAAGGGGTTATGTTGCACCAAGAATTGCGATGAACATTTTGTCCCATGGAAATAATTTTGAGTATGAGCTTTGCGTTAGAACATTTGCCATGTACAAGTTCATGCGTTAGAAGTTCTTCCATTGGAAGTGATCTCGCGTAAGTCTTCCTTAAGAAATTTTGTTGCGTAGAAATAAATATTGCGGGGAAGCTTTTGCGTCAGAAGAGTCGTCCCGTGGAAGCATTGTGTAGAAGTATTTTCATTAGTAGCTTTGTCGCTTAGAAGCTTACGCGCTACAAGTCCTTGCATCGTATCCAGTGTCTCATAGAAGCTCTTGCGTCAGAGCTTCTGTCACATATAAGTAATATCGCGTAGCAGTTCTACCGCACAAACGTTTTGCATCATAAGTTCTTGCATGAGAGGCAATGTCGTATAGAAGTCGCGTCGTGGGAGTTCCGTCGTCAGCATTATTTGTGTTAACGGTATCGTCAGCACACTGTGAGGCAGAGGTTTTTGGGAGTTTGAAGTTGGACGAGGTGCTCGGCGGCGGAGAATAATATTTCAAGCCGCACTGTTTGACACGCAGATTCCCCAGGCTGTGCCACGTGTCTCGAGAATCCATTTGAGCTATTTGGGCTGGCATGCGGCAAAAATGTCAGCCGGTCATGCCCACAAGCGGTCGAACGTCATCAGAAGCCAAAACAGCCGACCATTCGTCCGCCAAATGACGGCCGTCCGGCAGGTAATGCCGCAGGGCAATCCACAGTGAAGAGATTACCGTCGACGAGTTCGGCGCAGTCATCGCCTTGAGGCTTGGGCTTGGGCTTGGGCTTCGGCGCGCCACGTGGTCCGATTACAGTACCGCACTCTCGACTATATAAAGATGTCTGTGAAGCCTAGAATACTGCATGGCAAACAGCCCAGTGGCTCGCGTTCGCCAGCGTCTCAGCGCTCGCTGCCTTACAGTTTTATGTTGCTTCCTGTAAATCCCGTCTGTGCGTAGTTTGCGCGCTCACGGGCTTACAGTTTTACGTTGTCTCCTGTAAATCCCGTCCCGTCCGCGCGGGTGCGTCGGTGTGCGCGGTGTGCGCGCTCACAGCCTTACAGTTTTATGTTGTCTCCTGTAAATCCCGTCCTGTTCGCGCGGGTACGTCGGTGTGCGTGGTGTGCGCGCTCACAGCCTTACAGTTTTACGTTGTCTCCTGTAAATCCCGTCCCGTTCGCGCGGGTACGTCGGCGTGCGCGCCCACGACGATAAGGCACCAACAGGACTTGCCGACGAAAGACGCTTGTTACAATAGCGGTTTATAGCGGTTTATTTCACGGCGGATTCGCCAGCATGGATCCGTAATATTCACCTTCCCTCACACATGCTCCAGTGGTAACACGGTGAAAATCAATAAATATCAACCGCAGTTCAGCATGACGATTCAACATTGAAGTAATCACTGAATGTTCGGGCATGATCGTGCCCATGAAACAATGACAAAAATATACAATAGCAATGGCTAGACGCATTACACTATGCCCCGATTAAAAAGAGTGACTGCAACTCAGAACACGTCCAGAACACCTTCGCCACCAATAATGTAAGTTAAAAATATACATTTTCACACGCGTGCTCTGCAGCCAGCGTCGCGTAACTACAAAGTGACGCGAGGCCTCAGTACACTGAAAGACACAGCCCGCCTGGAGCAGCGCAGCAGCTGTGATCCCGCCAACCCACGCCGCGCCGCTGGTCCCAGCGCCGCCCGCGCGTCGCCGGCCCACCCGGAGTCACGGTCAGCGCCGTCTCCGCAGCGCCGCCTCAGGACCCCGCCGAGTATCACTGCCGCCGCCGGCGCCGGCGCCGCGGCCGGGCGCGCAACTGTGCACAGCGTGGCCGGCAAGTGCGGGGTGGGTGAGTGCGCCGGCGGTCCGAGGATCCGTCCCCAGCGGCTGAGCTGTGCCCAGGCGCGGCCTGACCCCGCCGCCGCGAGGTCGAGGCTGCCGTCCGTGGAGCGGAGCCATCGATGCCGCTCAGTGGCGTCAGCCCCCGGTCCAGCGGCGGTGCTGGGCCTCAGCGGCCGCCGGCCTCGACGGCTGCCGCTCGCGCCGCTCCCACCGCCGGCGGAAGCGCACCGGCCCGCGGCGGCGCGCGGCCGGCCGCTAGGTGTCCTCCCCGAGCTCGAGGAACTGGGCGTACAGCTCGCGTCGGCACTCGCCCTTGGCCGTGAACCCGTACTTGTAGTAGCTGCCGTCAGCACACACCACTGCAACCAGACCCGGACGTCAATCGGCGGAAAGCCCAATGTTCCACGGCGTGAGGTTATACTTAGTTGTTTGCTGCACAATGGCATGAGGTGATGTGATGAGAAGCGGCGTCAAGTAGGTAGTGGCATAGAGCGACACAAATGAAAACAGCACGGAGTGGGTACGGCAAACTGGGCGCCGCAATGTAGGCAGCTCTTTCGCGAGTGACGTGTTACAATCACAAAGAGTAACTACAGCTTTCCGATGTTCATTCCATCACCTGGCTGAAAAGTAAATGTCGGTAATCCTTAACCCAGACCTTGGTAAAACTTGCATTTACATTATCATGTGCGACGATGGTATTACTGTCGGTGCCCATCCCCATGCCCTGTGGTTTTGCCTGTGCAAATCTACGTTTCGGCTAGATTGCAGTGCGTGTATAAAGTTAAACACAACGCGGCCTGCCGCCATCTTCTAAAACACACGAAAAACAAAAATAACGCCCGCAGACTTTCCCCGCAGGTTGTGACGCCATGCTTTCGTCCCGTCTGGAAGGCGGCTGCGCCGATGCACGGTCTGACGTCACACCAGGGCTCTTTCCCCATTGGCTGTCTGTCAGCAGGACCGTGCGCCGATTGCCTAAGGTCGAGTCGCCAGCGCACCAGCCTCGGCAATGAGCGGAGCCTAGGCACCAACGCAGAGGTGGCCTCTGCTTAGGCGAAGACGGAATATTACGTTAAGATAACCGGGGAAACCTCATCTCCTGCCCGATTTCGACGGCACACTTTTTCTTCAAAAATCGACACGAGCTCATTTCAGATTTGCATGTAAAATGCGCCCAAGTCTCATCATTGCTTCCACGAGCCACTAACTTCTCAAGCACATTTGTCGAACTATTAATAATACATATGCAGACTAGACATCTGTGAAGTAGGATCTGCATGTCGCAAAAAGTCAGTGAATGCCTAAGGAAACGTCGGCAAACTTGGGATGGCGAATACAGAATGCGTAGGTCAGCATGCATTTGGAATCGCAGCCAAGTATTTGCACACTGCGGCACGTGATACCTATTATATCTGAGCTACCATCTTCAATGATATTCCTCTCAAAAAGACAGCAAGGAAAGGGACACGGCGTCGGCAGTAGCACGATTTCAAATGTATATTCGTAAGACTGGGAAACCTTCAGCATGACACCTTCATGGCAGGGGGGAACCTTACGCCAGCGTCTCACATTTCGGCGCATGCAACAGCTCTTGCGTGTCTACTTTGCCATGGAATCAAAGATCTAGCTTCCCACACCGTTGGGTTCCAATGACCTTTGTAAATGTCATGTACATCAATAACGTTTATAAAAGATGTCCGACCTAAAGGTCTAAAGGTCAGGTGACGTCTGAGGAAAGGAAGGAGCGTTCCGAGCATTGCGGTACCTTAAACTTTCACCACACACTTCAGCCGCCCACCTAGAAAGTCAAGATCAGATGGCACGACAGGGGTTCACACAAAAAGCCTTGCTTAGCTTGAGCTCCGATCCCAGAAATCTATCCCACCAATAGGTTTCCAATTCCTTTAAAATGATTAAAGAAAAAAGTCACGTGTCTTCTATCACAAGCCGACATGAAAAATGGATCACACCACAAAAAGATAACTTCACCACAGCTTGAAGTACTAGTCGGCGTGCGGAGCTTGAGAACGGGTTCAGCGCGGTGATCCGATGGCTGATCAGGCCAAGTCCGAAACCGAAACCGAAACCGAAACCGAAACCGAAACCGAAACATCACCAACGCGCGCCCGCAGACGCCAAACTCCGCAAGCACGAGCTGCACCGCCCTCCGCCGAACACTTCGACGGGTACAAAAAGAGCCGGAACGGCACACCAAACTCATCCGTTGGCAACAGGGAGCGTTCTACAGGGCATCAAAAAACTACCCAACACTACAATAGTCTACCAACCCCACGCCTCCCAGCGCGGCCCCTTACCGATGACCGACTTGTTGTCGGCGCCGAACGCGCAGATGCACTGCGGCCCGCCGGGCACCTGGAACCGGCCGAACGACCAGCGCGAATTGAAGTATTTGGGCAGCAGGGCGGCGGCGGCCGGCACGAGTCTGTGGACGGCGGCAGGGGGGTCAGCGGCGGACGGCGGAGGGGCGGGCGGCGCGGGGGGACGAGGAGTTGAAGTACTTGGGCAGCAGGGCGGTGGCCGCCGGCACCAGTCTGCGGACGGCGGCAGGAGAGGTCAGCGGCGGGCGGCGGAGGGGCGGGCGGCGGAGAGGCGGGCGGCGGAGGGGCGGGCGGCGGAGGGCGGACGGCGGAGTGGCGGGCGGCACGGCGGACGGGGAGGTGGAGTAGCACGAGGAGTCGGCTGTCTTCACCGGGCGACTTATCGGGCGAGGTGTCCATGATGACGCATGCAACTCAAATACGTCAGTCCTCAGCAGCCGTACGTCTGACGTACGGATACACTGACAATTACCTAACGCGAGAACGCGCCTATGCAGGAATGAAGCATTACAGTAGACACAACACAGTGAGAGACTTCGCGCATTATATGTGGTCTGGTCCGGCACGTATGACGCATGATCCAGCCCGCCTAAAAAACGGCCGATGTCTGCCCGATGCTTGAAAGATTAGCAGGCATCACATGATCCGCAAAGACCGACAAACATGCCCTAAGGTGTCCCAGTTCTGAAGCATTTTCAGCCTGGTGAACCAAACCTGCGTTTTGCAGGGAATGCATTATGCTCTTAGCCACGTCTAAATCATTCGAGTATCGCTAGCCGAGACCAACTGAGCTACAAAGAGCCCCCGTGATACTGGCCACGACCTTGACGCCCGAGATGGCCCAACACTGCTGACAAAGGCGCCGACCGCAGCAGAGTGTCGGCACTGCCGGCGCTGGCTGTCTCGGGCAGGGCCGCCGTCATCGCGGAACCAGCGGCCCAGCCGGCCAGCCGGCCAGCCGGACCGTCCAACAGGGATGGTGCCACCCCTGTCCGGCCGGTACCGCCCCTGCCAGCGGCGGCAGGGGCGGCGCGGCAGGCGGCCCCGGCGACGGCGGCCGGGCACTCACCCGGTCTCCTTGGCCTTGTGCTCCTCCTCCACGGCGAACACGTGCACGGTGCCGTGGTCGCTGGACACGCACAGCAGCGACGAGTCGTGGTTGAAGTTGATGCTGGGGACGACGCTTTAGGTCAGAGGGTCGGGCGGGGCAGCATCTCTCACAAATGTCGCCGGTCAGTGATACCGAGCACCGCTCGGTGGGACAAACACCTGGCCCGCGCAACTGCATTGCAGGCCAACACTTGTGCACGTGCACTTAGCACACGTGCTGTCAACACATGCGTGGTGCGGATGATATGGAGACGGGCAGCGACGCTGGGCTTCGGGTCGAGCCTCGTACGCCGTACCTCAAGCCAGAGGTACGGGATTCGGTTCCGCGCGGTGCCCACCCTTCCTACCAGGGTGGTGGGCACGCGACGCCACAAAGCCTCAGCAGCTGCGTGCTTCGTAAAACCCCAACTGACGATGACGACGACGACGACGCACTGCCCAGCACGTGTCTGGCACATGGGACTCACCCGTGACTATGGGCGACCCAGGGCCACTGTGCTTAGCTCACCAGCGACTATGGCCGGGCCGGGGCCGACACTGTGCTGAGCTCACCAGTGACTGTGGACGGCCCAGGACCACTGTGCTGAGCTCACCAGCGACCATGGCCGGATCCAGGGTCACTGTGCTGAGCTCACCAGCGACTATGGCCGGACCCGAGGCCATTGTGCTGAGCTCACCAGTGACTATGGACGACCTGGGGCCACTGTGCTGAGCTGCCCAGCGACCATGGACGGCCCGGGGCCACTGTGCTGAGTTCGCCAGCGACTATGGCCGGACCCGGGGCCGACACTGTGCTGAGCTCACCAGTAGATGTGGGCGTTGTTGGCTCCCCGGCGCAGCTCGCAGAGTATGTCGCCGGATGACGTGTCGAACACCCGGATCAGCGTCCCCTGCGGCCGCCGCCGACAGTCAGTGGGACGGCCAGTGGGACAGTCAGTGGGACAGTCAGTGGGACAGTCAATGGAACAGTCGGTGGCACAGTCAGTGGAACAGTCAGTGGGACAGCCAGTGGCACAGTTAGTGGGAAAGCCAGTGGCACAGTCAGTCCCACTGACTGTCAGTGGGGCAGTCGGTGGCACAGTCAGTGAAATAGTCAGTGGAATAGTCAGTGGAATAGTCAGTGGCACAGTCAGTGGCACAGTCAGTGGGATAGTCAGCATCAAAGTCAGTAGCACAGTCAGTGGGACATCAGTGAGACAGTCAGTGGGGCAGTCAGTGGGACAGTCAGTGGGACAGTCAGCAGCACAGTCAGCAGCACAGTCAGCAGAACAGTCAGTGGGACTGTTAGTGGGACAGTTAGTGGGACAGTCAATGGTCAATGGGGCAGTCAGTGGGACAGATCGCGGTACAGTCAATGGGGCAGTTAGTGGGACAGTCAATGGTCAATGGGGCAGTCAGTGGGACAGCCCGTGGTACAGTCAATGGGGCAGTTGGTGGGACAGTCAGTGGGACAGTCAGCGGGACAGGGCAACGGAGGACGGCGACACGCGGCAATGCGGCACGGTTGCCGGCACACAGCGTAAGGCAAGTCTGTTTACTGACTGTCGGGTGGGACAGAGACAAACCGCCGCCGGCCGACCAGCAGGCAGTGGCCCGATGGGTGTTTGCACAAACGACCGTGTATTTGGCCCCCGAGGGTTCGTCCCACGTCCCGTAGCTTCTTCAGATGATAGAATTGCGATTTCCCTACACACTTTTCGAATTGGTGGGCACACTCGGAGCCAGCCCCGACCGCGTTACGCATTGGACGATCTTAAGGCGGTAAAGGTGACCCAGGGGTTTCACAGACCTTGACGTGCCCGTTCGCCACATATCCGATCTCTATCGATTTTTTCGAGCACGACTGGATGTATTTGCACCGGGGGCTTACCGCGGCCCTGGCGACAGTCCGAGCGAGACGCCGGCATGTCGACCGAGCCGACGTCTCCGACATGGCTGGTTCGCTTTTATGGCAACGCCTCGTAGCTGAATGACTGAACCAGCAAGAACATCTCCTTCCCTCCACGCCGTGGATTCTGCCATAGCTGAACGAAGATTTTTCCGATATTTGCAGAGCAAAATATCACGCCTCCGATTGTCCAATAGTCGACAACGCCTTCAGGTCCAACACCCTCCTCTCTCCTCACTTTTCGCTCGCAACGGAGTCACTGCCCCGCAGAACCTCCCGCCGGCTGTGGCGGCGTACCTGGCCCGAGCCTCTGCATGCGCCAACACACGACACCACAAACCGGACAAATCTCACGTCCAGGCCGCACGGGCCACACCAACGACGCCACCCACCTCAAATACTAGCAATTCACACGTCTGAGCCTGCCCATTCTACCGGGCACGGCACATCACGTGTCTGAGCTCACCACAGCCGTGCCGTACCTTTTGGCTGGCGGTGGCCAGACGCGTGCCGTGCAGGTTGAGCTGGAGGCAGCTGAGCGCAGCCTCGTGCGCGGCCACGTCCAGCGGCGGCCGGGACGTGTCGGCCAGGTCCACCAGGTGCACGTGGCCGGTGCGCGCGCCGGGGAACGCCAGCAGCGAGGCGCTCGAGTTGGGGCAGAGCACGCACAGGCCTGCCGGTGGCGGCGGCCGATCAGCGAGGGGTGCCGGCGGGGTGGGCGGGGAGGGGCAGGGTAGAGCATGCACAGGCCTGCCGGTGGCGGCGGCCGATCAGCGAGGGGTGCCGGCGGGGTGGGCGGGGAGGGGCAGGGTAGAGCACGCACAGGCCTGCCGGTGGCGGCGGCCGATCAGCGAGGGGTGCCGGCGGGGTGGGCGGGGAGGGGCAGGGTAGAGCACGCACAGGCCTGCCGGTGGCGGCGGCCGATCAGCGAGGGGTGCCGGCGGGGTGGGGAGGGGCAGGGCAGAGCACGCACAGGCCTGCCGGTGGCGGCGGCCGATCAGCGAGGGGTGCCGGCGGGGTGGGCGGGGAGGGGCAGGGTAGAGCACGCACAGGCCTGCCGGTGGCGGCGGTTGGTCAGTGGGGGGGTGCCGGCGGGGTGGGCGGGGAGGGACAGAGCACGCACAGGCCTGCCGGTGGCGGCGGTTGGTCAGTGGGGGGTGCCGGCCGGGTGGGAGGGGAGGGGCAGGGCAGAGCACGCACAGGCCTGCCGGTGGCGGCGGCCGGTCAGCGGGGTGTGCCGGCGGGGCGAGTGAGGAGGGGCGGGCGGGGAGGAGCGGCCAGAGCGGAGACCACCGTCGGGCGGCTGCGACAAAATCGGACACATGGTCAGCAGCGCACCAATACAGCAGAACAGCCGCAGTCGAGTGTTACTCCGATTGCTGTAGTAATAGCGTACGGGACAGTGCAACTTGCAGGCGGCGTTCTACGCTAAAAGTTCATCAGCAGAGCACATCCCCTGCATGGCTACGTGTGTTTGTCAGAATCTCCAACCAGACCGATCAGGTCAGATCAGAAGCCCACAATCAGGTCGAATCGCATCGCAGTGCGTACTAATGGACATAGGGTGACACAATTAAGTTGATAAGCTCATTAACACAACAGCAGAGCACTCGTAAAGGTGTAACCACACGGATGCCGTAGCAACGACAGCAAAACTCCGTCTCCAACAAGCTACGTTCCTCTCTATATACCTGCGCTCAAGGCAGACGATTCCAGATTTGTCATGGCTATCGACTTAGTTCCCCTGCCTCTCTCCATGCGTACCCTGAGGGTTGAACGAGGTGGGAAAGACGTGCAGCGCCTGCGGCTTCTGGATGAACGTGTACACCTTGATCATGTTGTCGAGCACGGCCACGATGCGGTCCCGGCGAAGCCGCACGGCGCGCACGTCGCTGAAGAACTCCAGCTCGATGACGGTCCGTTTCTTCAGGTCATCCCAGATCATCACTGGCGGCAGGTCAGGTCATCCCAGGTCATCCCACGCCAAAACGGCAGCAGGTCTGCAGCGCTTCAGTCGCCATTGCCGCCGGGAGGCCAAGATCGGCGCCACCATCCCGCCACGTCAAGTGACCACAAATGGCTATCATTCAGCCAGTCATATCGTCGCTGGCCGCAGGCTACATCATCACTCGCCGCGGACCGAGGAGCGTCGTAGGCGCTGCGCGGCAGCTGAGTCAGGTTACAGCCACGTCATGCGTTCCTCGGCACAGGAGGCCACAGACTATCTCATGCGCCACGGACGACACACTTTCACGACATACAGGACCCGTGATTGGCAAGGCACATGACGTGCTGTCTGCCTCCAGAGTTGGAGGAAGTGCAACACACATTCCAAGGGGCATTACATGTGACAGCCAGAGCCTGCGGGACAAACTTGGCCCACGAAGAGGTCGGGTTCACGTATCCCAGGAGCAACAAGGCCAAACATTTCGATCTCCCTTGATCAACATTTTCTTAGTCAACACCACACGTGCGGAGGTGCGGTGGCCCGGGACGCCCGCCAGCTGATGGGATGCAGCACAAACACACGTGCGGAGGTGCGGTGGCCCGGGACGCCTGCCAGCTGGTGGGGTGCGGTATAAACACACGTGCGGAGGTGCGGTAACCCAGGACGCCTGCCAGGTGGTGGAGTGTGGCACAAACACACGTGCGGAGGTGCGGTAACCCGGGACACCTGTCAGCTGGTGGAGTGTGGCACAAACACACGTGCGGAGGTGCGGTAACCCGGGACACCTGCCAGCTGGTGGGGTGCAGCACAAACACACGTGCGGAGGTGCGGTAACCCGGGACACCTGTCAGCTGGTGGAGTGTGGCACAAACACACGTGCGGAGGTGCGGTAACCCGGGACACCTGCCAGCTGGTGAAGTGCAGCACGAACAGACCTTTGTTGGGCGGGTACTTGGGACTGATGCCGCCGCCCACCAGCGCCACGTAGTTGCAGCGGAAGAGCATCTCGACGCTGCCGACGCCGCCGTCCGGCCAATCCTGGCGTACCTTCTCCTTCAGCGGGTCGCAGTTGTAGATACGGAATCCCGCGTCCGTGCCGCAGGCGAAGCACCCTGGCAGGAACAAGAGATCCCGAGGTTCAATTTTTTGGGACCTCCTTGCTGTTCCTTTTCAGGTACACAATACACTACTTGGGATATCTAGGGTTCAACTATACCCAATCTCCTTGAGGTGCATGCTTTAGACTTGTTTGTTGCTATCACATGAACTCCATTTTCAATGATTTCCACCTAAATTCAGAAAAGGGAAGGCAGGTCCCTCAACAACATCTGGAAATAAATTGGACTGATCCTGAGACATGTAGTCTCTAGCAAAAGCTTATGAACTGATTTATGTATTAGGCAGAATATTTCCAAACCTTAATAATGACAAGGGGGCAAAATGTGTTGGAAGGGTTAATAAAAAGGAAAAGATATGGGGGTCATGTTTGGGTCAGTGGAAGAAGCAGTACAAGAAAATGTGGGATACTTAGAATGTTGGATACTGTGCATAGCTTTACAACACAAATAGAGCCAAAATGACCATCTTGACCAATGTGTTTCATATCTGTTGGATAAATCAAATATCACCGCTGTATTCAAGATACACAAAATACATGAAACAAAATGGACATTTGGTGCAATATTGAGATATGATGCACAGATCATAGCAACTAATCTGTTTTTCCAAACATACTATACCTGGCATTGCCCCAGCAACTTTTATCTGTTTTGCACCATTTGGACTCAGCTGTGGTATTGACAACCAACCTATTTAGCCCATCCAGAGAGGTTTGGGTCACAACCCTCTAAACCCCTTCTATTGGTCTAACCATGCCACCTCCTTCATCTATATCTATGGCAGTTGTGCATTTATCCTTAAATGCATGGCTGAGATCAGGCAACATCCCTTACACAAACAACCAGGAACTGCCTTCAGTGCTAAAACCAATGCAGGTCTATCATGACATTATCTTCCTTACATAGGTCAGCTAAGGGATGTAGCAGACATGGCAGGAGCTACTCCACATGTTACTGGGTCAACACAATTCCATAATTTATTATTGGAAGATTATTCCAAAAGCTTTGCTTTGCCAAGTTTCCCATCATTATCTTTCCCTACCTTGCTGAATACTCTTTCTGCCTATGGCAGCCTTAAGACATCAACAGGCATGATGAAATGCTACTCTTGATATGTGTAATGATATGAAGTGAGTTTAGTGATTTATTATGCTTCAACAATATGAAACTATCCATCACGGCATGCCCTTCAAAATCCTGGGCTGGACCTGGATCTGTCTCTGGACCTGTCCACAAACAACAAATCCATTGTGTTTCTGATATACTGTCTGTGTGCTGAGTCTTGGCATACACTCGCAGAAAACCTGACCAAGGTCAAATTGTGCTGACATTTCCAAATGTCTTTGCTTGAACATGTCCTGGGAGTAGTTTTTCTTGACATTACCTAAGAAATGTCCCAATTCTTTTATATAGCTATTCATACAAAAATGTGCAGCTCATGGCAGTTTAAAAGACAAACCTTTCAGATAACACCATTTCAGAAAAAAGCTGCTGTTCACATTGACATAAATAACCAGCTTGAAGTTGATTCCATACAGCCTAATATATTTTATAACCATGGGCTTTCTGCACATACATGGATCAGAAAAACCTTTAGGGTGACTCTAGTAACAGCCAACATAAGTCATGATACCAAAATTTGAGTGACAGGGTAGGAGGGCAGGTAGCAACTTCCCTCTTTCCCCAGGGACATCATGAAATACAGGAGCTGGATGGGGTGCTGAGGCTTCCCTCTAATTTCTGATCATTTCACATTTTCCCTGTGGTTATTGGCTAGATAGACATCACAAAAACTGCTTCATCCCAACCAAATGCTCCACCTTTAACAAAACAATGTCTTATTTACATGACACATGGCTAGATGAGAGAAGACTGCTCATGCACAGATCAATTTTGCTTCTCTCAGGAACATAGAAAATAACCTGAACACTCATTAAATACAACCAAAATGTGGCCAGACCTGGCAATGTTGCATTGCCAAGTCTGCGCTAGTAACATGTTGAATACCGACGTCCACGACACCGAGAAAATGTCATGTAGTCACAAGTGTAGGACAAATTATTTCCTCACCTTGGTCCTGATTAAATCCAGAAAACAGCAACCCATTTGAGTGGGGTGGATTACAGTTCATACTCATCTTAGGCGGGGGAGGAACACCCGCAAATGCCGCGACCAATGCTACGAACAAATATTGGCCCGTCCCACGCAAGTTGGTAAGTTGTTACACGATTAAACGCTCAAACTAGTCCTGATCACCCAGCCACACCTCAAGGGATATCTTTTGCGCACATCCAATAACGCGCTCCTGCATATCCTTTCCCGTCAACCCTTTATTGGCCCAACCACACAAAAGCACTCCCGGCCGTCCCCCAGTTCTCTGCCCGATTCTGATGTAAACAAATGCGACATCCAGGGCCATGCGTAACGGCTCGCACGTTTTCGTGCTAAAGTGCTGCCTTATATTTGCATTCCCAATGGATCTTAAAGTTTGGGTCAGCAGCAGAGACTTTCTGCTTAGACATTATTCCATCATCATAACACAATTTTCATCTATCAACAGCTTTGACTAGGTTGAAATAGTGAGATTTTCGCATTTGGTTTCGCTGGCAGCCCCGCGAATCTGCGGCGCAAACGCCGCCACCTCGCCCCGGCCACCAATGCATCAATCATGATGGCCCGCTGGCTCCCGCAGACCTGAACTCAAAGCTACTCACAAACAAAACATTGTAGGCGAATGATGTGTCAAACACTTTATTTCGAATGACCAGAATATGTCAGCGGGTCAAACTCGATTAGGTGATGCAGTTTGGGCAGGCCCGTCAGCACTCTTCCAACTCACCCCAGTACTGTTTCCAAGACGCGATGACCGGTGTACCCGCCCCGCTTCATACATGGAAGAGGAAACCGTACTCCGGTCCTTTCCCCACCAGCATAACCTGGGATGCCAGCTTGCACGCCTCATCCATGCCCATGTTCGATGAACACCGAGGACCAATTGGCCTTACACCGTGTTCCCACTGACAAACAACCTTAAGCACTGGCTCCAGCCGATGGCCTGCTCCCAATCTTTCAATACACCTGGCCAGCTGCTGCCATTATGCCCGGGCGCTTCAACCCCCGTCACAAGCAGTAGGCTCTTGCATACCTTCCGTCAACACAGAAACCCAATTGCCGCTGTTTCGATGTTTATTGAGTAAAACCGAAAACTTCCCGGAGGCGCTCTCCTCTGCAATCAGAAACGAGAGCACGCACGGCGACTCCCCCACGACGTTTCAGCGAACGTTTCCAGCGCTGGTGGCGGACGCATCTTCAAGGCCAAATCTCCACGGGTCATGAGGTCACAATTTCTCGCCCACGACAGTGACTCGTCCACTCACTGCAACAAAGAAACTCTCCACAGGGCTATGGCAC
>NW_023597012.1:0-45666 GCF_011947565.3 Pollicipes pollicipes
TCACCCTCACAGCTTGTGTTGCGGACCGCGGAGAACAAGATCACCGGCCCGGACGGCACCAGGGTCCTGACATCCTCAGCACGGCACGGCTCTGCACGGCACGGCACGACACGGCGCGGCGCAGGACGGCGTGGTACCGCACGGCACGGCACTGCACGGCACGGAACCGCACGGCACGGCACTGCACAGCGTGGTGCCGCACGGCACGGCACGGCACAGCACGGCAGCTTCCCTGGCAGAGCCCACACGTCGAGTCTGATGCCGCGTCGTCTCGCCGGGCCGGGCTTGGCGTTGGTCCCGGTGACCTGATGTACACACTGACCCCGCGCTCTGATGACACTGGGTCAGCCGGGTCTGCCTCGCACGCGCACGCCACCCCAGGCCGCCACCGCACACATAGGCGCGCTACACAGGTCCACCACGAGCGGGCCACTCGAGTCGAGCAGGGGCCCGTGACAGAGGCGGAGCCGCCCCGCACGTGCCGACCCTCGTGGGGCAAGGCACCCCCGGAACGGGCCCCCGGCTGCGGAGTGACCTGGGCCGGCGTGGCTCGGTCAGGGCTGCGCCGTCGCCGAGCGGACCGACCGGTGGCCCCTCGGGCGATCCCTCCAGCGCGCGAGGTGACCCGGCCAGGCTTCCGCGGCGCCCGAGGCCCGGCGTCGCCTTCGCGCGCCACCGTCACGCCCCACCTCAGATAAGATATCACGAGCGGCCGATTGTCCTTTTATCGACGCCGGCAAACATTCCGGATCCGCGCGGAGTCGGCTATCAGAACACCGGCACGCTGACTCTCTGGACGCTGCCGAACAGGCTCGTGTTAGCTTCCATTCTGCTTCTCGCGCGTGGCGCCTTGGGAGTCCCACAGTGATATTTCGGCCGCGCCCATCTTCTCAGTCGGTTGTAAACCCAATAGGTGTAAGAAAGAGATGTCTCCAGCACCTGGTTTTGTGACATTATGAGTTGAAGGCTCTAATACTGAGATTGCGAGCTTTCTTTTACTCTTGAGGATGGGCACAGCTTGAAATATTGAGTATGTAGTCAATATACACTTTATCTACCGTCACAGTGTCGTTTAATCAATACCCTCCATTAAAGGTCATTAACCCAGCATAAGGACTTCCAACTCGTGACGCGGACCTAGTCGTGAATATTTAGGCTCGAGTCTGCACAGCAGGTACGCCGCCGCCGTGCAGATTCCAGACACGGACGGCAAAAGTGTATATACTGGTGCGCTCCTTGCGGTGAGCAACGAGTTTATCCTCTTCGCTTTCGCTGGTTTGAGAAGCGTGATAAAGCTTTACCTTGTCCATCAGACCTGAGTGACAATGCGGACAACCGCCTCTCGATCACCTGCCCCGCGCCCCTCGCCTCTACCCCTGCGTCGCTGAGAACACGGGTGGGCTCCAGCAGCAGCACCGGAAGGAAGCTGAGCGGAGTTCGGCAGCACTGGCAGGAGCCTGAGGGGTTCAGGACAGAGCGTCAGCGGGGCTCGCAGGCGGCCATTCCGCGACTGCCCGCTGGCCATAGTTTGCCTGCCGCCATCATATCCGTGCACGGGATCTACCGTACAAGATAGCGGTCCTGTCTGGGTACGGCAACCGGGAAGTTTTGCTATCCCTAACAGCCCCGAGGATGAATGGAACTTTCGGCAGTTTTCTAAGAGGCAGTCACAGCTGCCCTGCCACACAATCTTTCCTGAGCCGAATATACAACCAATGTTGGATAATACGCGTTGACAGCAACCCTGCACCGTCACCCACACGGGGTTCTGCCGGTATTCCACACGGTATTTCGCCACCCGCGGCTACATAATGGGCGGGAGACAAGTTGACCTGACATGGCAGGATAGCCACATCTGACGGCGACCCGGTGTGACCCGGTGACTCGGTGTTATAGTATGGCCAATCCCGACCGCCAGGCAGCCAACAAGTCAAAAAGTGACATCAAATAATCCAAGACAAGGAAATAGCTGCTAATTGATGCACGTAACGGCAAAGTTGCCGCACACGCCTTCACTGATAACACAGATCAGTGTACAGGCTTAACATCGAACCGGTTTTGTCCTAGCACGCGCCCGGATGGTCAATTTAACCATTCGCTCGGGTCGGGGCCAGTTTGGCCCCCTGAGATCTCCAGAACTACGAAAGCTAGAGACACGAAAATCACAGAGTATGTTGTTCTGTATTTAAACTCATTTATGTCAAAATTTGAGGTCCTTAGGTTGTAGCCTTTGGGTCAAAAAATGTCAAACGAGGTGAAACGCAGGCTTCGTGTCCAAAGTGCCATTAGCCCTTCCCATGCACCTGCTGTTGATCTAGATACCCGTTCTGAGCAAAAGATCACTGATGCTCATCTAAGGTCTTGCTTGACCTTTAGAAGGTCATGGTGACCAAAATCATAAGACACCGCCTTGATCTTTTCATTGAAATAGGCGTCAAGCATTACGCCCGGTGGTATGACCCTAAAAACAAAGTGTTAACCTGGGTCATTTTATGTAAGTGACCTATTCTGGTCTTTAATGAGTCCGCGCGAAGTCATGATGCGCTCCCGGTTATCAGTAAATTCAAAATGAGCACCAGAAACTACTCCATACAGCAAGCTCTCGAGTAAAAAATAAATTGACTTTAACTTTATACCTGACATCAAATCGATGATGTTTTTTTATTCAATTGTTATGTTGCCTAAAAAGCTATCTAAAACATGTATGAATTCGTCCAACACCTTGTTGTTACGTCACATTGAACATGCCTCCGCCGAGTCCTTGGATTGATTTTGACCTATCATAGATCAACGACCTTTAAAGTACATCTCATTTTTTGATACCAAAATATCTGCTATTCAGTTGCTCACTTTGGCGCCACTACGCTGCGCTGTTCGGAAATCATTGCGGAAAAAACCTTCGGGGGTTAAATTGCCCTCACCAACCGAGCGCGTGCTGGATTCAGCCAAGTCCATTACGTGTCAGGACCTCAAAGTTTTACGAAGCTGCCTGGCACTGTTCGGGAGTTATTCTTAAGACTAAGAGGGGCGTGTTTGTACCTCCTGCTCAGCGTTCTAAAACTGCTTTTTACGTGGGTGAAGGTGTCATATCACTTTTCACAAGGAGGTGAGAAAATTATATCATTGCTGACATGCTTTACACCACGAATTCGGGTAGAAGGATGTAATTTTTGACTGCCTACAAAGTGTCCTTTGTTTAGACCTCTTTTTTAGGTCCTGATGTTTTCTTAGGTCCTGGTAGTCTGGTGTTAGTCCCGCCAGTCTTGTACCCTGCTCAAGTACAAATGTCTCCTAATTCCAGACTTCCGCACCATGCACTCTCCTCTGAAGGCCAGATGTCTACGATGTAATGGTTGCTCGTAATTCCAGACTTCCGCACCATGCACTCTCCTCTGAAGGCCAGATGTCTACAATGTAGTGGTTGCTCGTGATCGTTAGCAACATTTCTATTGGAATTGGTAAAAAATAATTATCATGTACTAAATGACCTTCAGGAGCTTTCCTCAGCCTAGCTCTAAGGAGTCCACCATACACCGTCCAAGCCACGCCACGTTGCCATGATCTCAATCCAGCAGACGTTGAAAGCGCCGATTTCTCATAGCGTGGTATGGAATTAAAAAAGCTGGACATGCCAACAAATTTGTGGTGCTCAAAATGCATAGAACGAGCAAGGTGCATCCAATGGGCGCTTATCACCCTACCAAAAATTATGAACTCATGACGTATGTCGACTTTTGTACATCAACTTTGCCACAATATTTCAACAACGGATGTACCCCAATGCAGCACTCCCCCCCCCCCCCCTCCCCGCACCCCACGCATTGGGCCGTATTGAGACCAAAGCTGCCGGATTACTGCTTCTCAGCAAACTCAACAAAATGGGGGATATGAAATGAATCTGAAACGTGCCGCAGCCACCCCGCGTCACCATGTACTAATACTTTCGGGAACAGTGATGTAGAGGCACGACGCAAGCCCTCAGTACCAACAGGTTCTCATCGGAGACCAGTGGTGCGTGCCAACATCCGGTCTGATTCAGCGTGTCAATGGCACTGCGCCACCGTCTCCGGGTATCTCTGTCAGTGCTGGGCGGGCAGCGGCTCACTTTGGCCAGAACTGAGCGGAGGTCAACAAAACCTACGTCCATCTCCCATGAAATATAAATGGCCTGAACTCTCTCCTCTACATGATTTGCAGCCAGATAAAGAAAGCCAGATCTTAAATGTGCAGCTTGTCGAATGATTATATTTAAGTGCATTCTAAGTACTATATCCTTTTGAAGAGCTAAACTGCACTTGCTTCCCGTCGGCCAAAAAGCCTTAATCATGGCCAAAAAAAAGAATGGTTACAAGGTTTTTTCTTTTATGTATGTCACTGAAAAAGGGATGTGGCAGATCACCCCACCCCCTTCCCCTTTGCCTCATATACACAACACTACCATCATTTTATTCATATTCTATGTTCCAGGCATCCATATTGTGAAAATAAAGCTACGAAATACTGCATTATTTGCTTGAATCAAAACACCATGTAGCCACACATGATGCGGCTTGCTTTTCAATGGGGACATCAACTCAATCTACCTCGTGGAAGCTGCTTGAAGAAGCAATCAACCAGCCTTCAAGCCATGACAAAAATGTCAGTAAAATGCTAAGGCGCTCTGGGGTGGGGCGGGCCAATTTGACCCCCAGAAAGTTTTCCAAAATGGCTTCCGGACCGCGTGGCGTAATCACGCCAAAGTTTGCAGAGATGTAGACAGCTGAATTGCAATGCGTTTCGTATCAAACATTAAGATGTACCTTATAAAGGCTGTTGATCTACGGCAGGTCAAACTCAGGCCATGGATTCAGCGAGGTCGATTTCTATGGAACATTTTAATCTGATGCAGCAACGGAATGTTTGACGGGGCCGAACCTCTTTGAGGTAACTTTCTTTGGCAACGCAACAATTGAATGAACATATTGCATTGACGTAGGGGTCAGGTATAAAGCTCGACCAAGGTGGAAACCGACATGCTTGGTGCTCATTTCGGTCACTGACCCTTAATGAGCATGCGGATCTTTCCCTTAGAACAAGTATCTAGGTTCTCCGGGGCACTTTGGAGACCGACCTGGAATTTGAACTTGTTTGACCTTATTGCCTCAAGGTCATGACTTAGGAACTTAAAACTTCGACCTAAGTGAGTTTCAAATACAGGCAAACAACCTAGTCAACTTGGTGTCTCTAGCTCTCCCAGTTCCTGAGATCTTAACGAGTCAAATTGCCCCCTCACACGAGCGAAAGGCATCCAACCGGCCACCTGAGTGTGTATTAAGCCAGAAGGCATCCTAATCTGTGCCAAATAGGGTGGGTTTATGCCCAATTTTTGTCTCCTGCCTTACCTAGCATGCTCCTATGCGATCTAAGACCAAAATTGGACCACTTGTCACACGTCCACAAGTTTCCCCAAGGCTTGTACCTAAGCCCACTCCTGAAAGAGCATCCTCAGTTCATTTACCTGGACATTTTTACAAGGGCCTTTTCGAATATACACACTAGAATATATCAAACATACATTAAAAAGGCACTCTGTTTTGAAACGGGTTAATGTTCTGATATCAGCTTTTCCTAATTCGCCGGAAAATGGCAGAGGATGTCAGCAGAATGTATCAGCTAGCCTGAATACTGCTCCAAAAGCAGCACTTTTATCTTGCTTCATTGGTAGCACTGCCTGTCAGGCGAGTGCTGTCCAGAATTGCAAATTTCACTGGACATCGACACACTTCACCTTGACATACTGAGCTTATGCCCGAAAGTTACACATACCAATACTTAAGGAAATTTTGTTCACGTGTTGCCAAAAAATAATTGCCCAATCTGGCCAATTTCTAGTGCCTTTTAGCCATAGTATAAATGGACTTCACAGTGATGTTGTCCCGATGCTGAGGCATGATGTTGGAATTCTGCTATCACGTACGAAGCAGGGAAGAATCAAGGGGGGGGGGGGGCACGGGGACATGCCAGTCTCTCTTTGGGCCGAAGGAGCCTTTAGGCTCCAAAGGGGCGCCATAGCCGGCCGAACAGACGCAGCTTTTGCACAAAATGAAGCAAAATTGAACGTCTTTGGCTTCCGGCCGACCAAGAACAATCGCAAGCGAAAGAGAAGGGCCTACGAATAAACAATAATTATTTTTGACTGAGAGAGTGGCGATTTGAAAGTTGTAAGGCTCATTTTTGCAGTCCAGAGATCCTACGCTGTTTCCGGGGCCCTGTATGTCTACTTGCAGGTTCAATCCGGTCGTTAAGGAGCCCTCTACATTGCCCCTGATTTCACTGCATTTGCTCTGAGGGCTCTCTGCTGTTGCTGGGGCTCTTCCTGCTAGCGTACCGTGGCACTCTTTTCAATCAGAGACCTTCCACTGATTCTTTTCATTTGCCCGAAAGGCACTATACGCTACAGGAGGTAACGATATACGCTGCCATGCCGGCATATTTTCGGTTATTTTCGGTATTTCCTCTGGGGCCTTTCACGTTGGTCTCGGTTAACCTACCGACACACTTACGATTTGCCCATGGGCCGTCTACATTGATCTAGGGCCCCTCCAATTCTCTGTCACTTGCTTAGGGCGTTACGCTCTTATTAGAGGCCCATCTGTTACCGGCTTGAGCACACCGGATTGTTCAGGGGGCCCTGCACATTGGGGTTGGTATTTGAGTGTACGGCCCTACGTTCCTGTCGGGGGTCATCTGATAGTCTGCTTGGGCCCACATTTGATCTTTAAGGGGCCCTCCGCACTGAGTTTTGTATGCGCCTTATTCGAATGGAGGGCATCACGCTCGTCTTGGTGGCCTATCTGATAACCTGCTCGGGTACATTTGACCTTTCGGGGGGGGGGGGAGGGGGGTCTCTACATTGGATCTTGGGTACTTTCTTTTTAAATGGAGGGCCCTACGCTTTTGTGAGGGCCTCATCTATTATCCCGCTGGGGCCACTCGATCGTGCCGGGGCCCTCTACATTGTGCTGTGAATAAATATCGTTTGAATGGAGGGCTCTACGCTTCTGTCGGAGACCCCACATATTAACCTGCCCGGGCATGGACTCTCCGTGCCGATAAGGGGTCTTTTTGCGCTAGCGACATATCCCTACGTCGATCCTGTGTCAGATGCCCAGGTCCAAAGGCCTGCCGCATCAGGGAAGGGAACGGTGCATTATGTATCCCCCGGAGGGGCCTCCGGATTGACCAGGGTGTCCCGGCCCCTGTATCGCCAGAATTGCAGTTGCTAGTTACCGGGGACCAGGACGAGAGGGCCCTTCAGCTTTCTGACCAGGATGATTCATCTACGCCATTTCGAGGTAGATCCTCAGATAGGCATTAGAAGTTACAGCACCGCACCATCGCGTCATGAGTCCGCGGTGCTGAGCAGGCTAAACAATATGAAAATAAGTGGGTAGTTGTGTGCGAAATACCTGCGTAGTGCATATTGTTTACTGTGTATGCTACGTATAAAGAGATATGTTTCTTTTGAAGGCTTTTGCTATTCTATGCTTCAACTTTCTTATGGTTCGAATATAAGAATCGATCAAATCAAATCGAAATGAGCAATTTTTGCTGCTCATTTTGAATTCACTGGTAACAGAAACCACATTAAACAGATTCCATGGACTTCTTAAAGGTCCGAATAGGCCATTGACCTAAAATGACCCAGGCCCACACGTTGTGTTTAAGAACATCCTGCTTAGCGTGTTCTTTGTCGCTTATTCAAATGAAAACTCAAAGCAGTCTTGTGTGATTTTGGTCACCATGACCTTCAAAAGGTAGAACAATCACTGATCTTAAATGAGCATGCGACTTTTTAATTCAAACAAATGTCTAGGTCCTGGGGCACTTTAGACACTAACATGGAGTTCGATCTTGTTTGACCTTATTTGATCCGGAGGTTGCAGCCTAGGAACCTCAAAATTTGACCCAAGTGAGTCCATGTACGCACTAACTCACCCTCCTCAATTTTGTGTTTCTAGCTCTCTTAGATTCTGAGATCTCAGAAGGGTCAAATTGGCCCCCACTCGAGCGAAGCGTATACAACCGGCCACCTGGGCGCGCGGATATTCATGGTTCTAATATCTAGAACTCATATTGTTCATGCCTTGCTGGTGTCACATTCCTGAATAAGAATGTCAGAAATCTGCGTACTCCTTGAAGACACTCAAAGCATGCAGCACGGTATTTGAATATTGTCATGTTAACGACGCGAATCATATTGCTCATATTACAGGGAACTGACCGTATGCTTGTTTTACTTCAAAACAAAATATCGCGTCAAATGTCTACACAATTTAGTAGTTTTGCCGCATTCTGCTTCTACCAACAACATTTCAATATTCGCGTCGACATGTCACGAGTGGCATTACGATTACGAGTTCGTCAAGGTGCACAAACTATTACTTTTGCGTATAACCATTCACTGTCATAGGCGGATGCTGGGGGGGGGGGGAGGAAGGGGGGGAAGGACACGGAGCCATGGCCCCCCAAAAACCTCTGAAAGTATGTTTTGGCCCCCCAAAAACATTCCCAAAACTTCATAAATGTTTCGTCTACTTACCGTCTGTTTTAACTTTAATGGTGCGGTATCAGACATTTCTTTCCGTTTCGGAAAAAAACTTCATGAAGAAAAGTTGGCAGCGATTTTAATATCAAAGCAAAACGCAGTGTTGACGCCGCTTAGTCATACGCGGCGCAAACATCGTGCTTGATAAGTGCACTGGACCTCGGATCCCACACCAGCCGGCTGGCGACGAACGGTTGCCCCCCCCCCCCAACTCCAGGCTAGATCCGCCCGTGCACCCCTGCGTGCAAGAATATGACTAGTGCCGCGCGACACTGGAATACAGCGAAAGCCATGGGGTGAAGCGTTTTAAGGCTAAAGTAAAGTTGAAAAACAACGTCGTTAGGTGCAGATTTCCTCCCAGTTTCGAATTTCCAGACACTGTCCGTGCCCTCCCCCTCCCGCCCCCCCATAAGTCAGGTCTGCTCCAACTAGGTTGCAATTACTTTTGCTATAAGGCATCAAGCCTCCAGTGTACCAGGCACGTAGGGCATCATTTTACGATTACAGTTAGAGCCTGTTGATTGGATGGGTTTGTGGAACCAGTGCCCACGCTAAGCAGTGCTTATTGCAAGAGCTCTGATCTCATCATCCGACCATGCCATTCCAGGTTCAACGGCATAAAGTTGTGGCGAAAGCTCAACTTGCTTCAGTGCTCGGTACAGTCCGTCCTACCCTCTGACGTCAGCTGACCTTTGGCGCGGCAGCTGCCACCGACCACAGACCACTCGAGGCAGGGCCGGATAACAAGCGCTGAAGCGAATCGAACGTCATAAGTGGGAAAATCGGGAGGCATGCGCTCCAACCAACTGAGCGACCGGCACATACGAGGCCTGAACAAGGTATCACGTGTTCTACTTCTGTCGGTATCAGGCGCGCCGCCTCGGTCCGCTCTGACAATCAAAGTGGTGCACCAGAACGGTTTCCTCTTCCTCGCAAAATCCCCATGGCAGCCTCTGGCGGCAATGTCTGAAAGCTCTGCTCGTGTTTGGCGCTTGCGGCGGACACGTGCAGCGGTGCGCCGGTGCGGGTTCAGTGTGACGTCATGACGCCCTTCAGCAGACGTAGCGCCGCAGCCATGCCGCAGCGCACAGTGGGACAGGAGTGCTCAAAACCGCTCCAAAATAAAACAGTCATGTTTTGATTGCGTAGTTTCTATGCGGCAGCTGGTACATACCAACACACGACACATTTGATAGTGCTGTTCATTTTCGTTTTCAGCAAAATATTACCATGTCATGTATTAGGCGTTGGGATGTGAGAGCCCGAATGAGAGGAATGTGTCTATTGCGTGTAACGCTCATAATACTTAAGTTAAGTAGCAAGCAAGTTTGTGACCGTATACTCGGTGAAGGTCATCAAAACCACCAGGCTTAGCCATCTGTGTTTCGCACAGACCTACGCGTGTAGCGGCTGTTGCGTAAAGGAGCTCGAAGTACAATCGAAATGACGGAACGCAGCTCTTATTCGTAGGCTTAGACCAACTGAAACCCAAACAGCACGAAACTTTGCTCAACAGCGATATGAAACGTGAAAATCTTGATAGAAGTTCTCGTACTGTTTATATATATATATATATATATATATACATATACATATATATATATATACATATATATATATATATATATATATGTATATATATACATATATATATATATATATATATATATATATATATATATATATATATATATATATATATTGTTCCTGTGTTTGTATAAGCGGTTCATGTTTGGAGAAGGTTCATCCCACCAGTCTGTGCGCGTAGGCATCTATTTGCACAAACATGGCCCCAGCGGCCTCTTTACGTAGGCTTTTTCCTCAGCTCGATGCGTCATCATAGACTGATATGTTGGGGATCGATCCCCCTACCCTCGCCTGCTCCCGGCATTGTGGCCACTCTAGGCAGGGTCGAATAGCGAGCGCTGAAGCGAATCGAACGCCTAAGTCGGTAAATCGGGAGGCAGACGCTCCAACCAGCTGAGCGACAGGGACATAACGGGCCAGAGCATGGCATCAGACGTGGTTTGCTTCCGCAGGTATCGGACGCGTCGCCTCGGTTCACTCTGACAATCATCGTGACGCACCACAGCGGTTTGCTCTCGCGCCTGACGTCTGTGGGCCTGTCCGGACAGTGGCCCAGACGTCCACCACCGTACCGGGCCGGGCCGGGCCGGTACGGTGAGTGGACGTCTGTGGGCCCTGTCCGGACAAGTGGCCCAGGACGTTCCCGCCAACGTACCGGGGCCGGGCCGGGCCGGGCCGGGCCGGGCCGGGCCGGTGGCGGCACGTCTGTGGCCCTGTCCAGACAGTGGCCCACAGGACCGTCCGCCACCGTACCGGGCCGGGCCGTGGCGGACGTCTGTGGGGCCCTGTCCAGGACAGTGGCCCAGACGTCTCCGCCACCGTACCGGGCCCGGGCCGGGCCGGGCCGGGCCGGGCCGAGGCCGGGCCGGTGGTGGACGTCTGTGGGCCCTGTCCAGACAGTGGCCCCAGACGTCCGCCACCGTACCGGGCCGGGCCGGGCCGGGCCGGGCCGGTACGGTGGTGGACGTCTGTGGGCCTGTCCAGACAGTGCCCCAGACGTCCGCCACCGTACCGGGCCGGGCCGGGCCGCCCACTGCAGCTCGAATAGGAACCACGTACCGCCGCCGCCACTATGGACGGCAGTAGGTAGCAGGTAGCTCTTGGCGCAGCAGGTAGCAGGCTAACGTACGCTCCTAAAAGGAAGCCGACTTACGAACATTCTGAACGTGATCAACGATCAAATCACATGACCGTTACACCAAACTGAGAGACAGCTTTTCCCGCTGTGAAGCGGACATGGGACTTTCCAATGAATGGCGCAACTTAAGCTATCCTTTCCAATGAAGGACGCAACTTAAGGTATCCTCTAAACCTGCTCTAGTTTGTCAAGGTGTTTTTAAATGTCCATCACTCAGGTGGCTCAAAAATTGCTCACATGCAGTAACAGGTACGCAGAAAGTGAAAATGTCAGACACGTTCTGTTCCTCATAAAACATGTATGCAAGATAGGTGTGTACAACCATTTAGCGAACCTGTCAACTGGGTATGGATAAAACGTGTGGCAGACTGCAATGTCTTACGAAGTACAAATATCAGCATACGCTAAGGGCATGTTTAACGATAACGAAGTTCTGAGTGAATGTGCAACGTGCGACATCGTCTGATGTAATTAAAGTTTGCTGTATCAAGCTTCAGTTGGTTTTGGGAGCGTACCATTGTTTCTGGCATGATTTCATTCTCACTCTAAGCGTATGCAGCCGTATTTGGTCACCGTATCAGTCAGCACTTAGTCTCCGAAACCATCACAAAGACGCCATTTTTAGCACTGTATTACGGACAAATGTCATTTTCGCAGGCGTACTTTTGTCATGGAACCGCTAATCAGTCTACGACTAGCGCCAACTGCCGGACGAATGGCAGCGCCATCTACACAGAAGAGCCCATCGCCGCGCCTGAACTGGCTGGCCGAGTTTGAACGCGTCCGCACCGCGGCGTTCTGTCCCTTTTCAGCCACGGATTCTGCGTCCGTCAATTCTTGCGGCCCAGAGGTCCAACAATAGGCCCGCAGACCTGAAATCGATGGTGATGCGAGCTAAAAGGTGGACCCTGAGTCGCCAACAGTTGGCGATTGCAGAACCCGCATCGGCAATTGGATTGAACGCTGTTTACTTCATCTTAGCAGCTTCAGTAGTTCTTTGCATCATCTGAATACTCGAGATCTCACAAAGACCTCGCGATTGGTGATAAATCATGTGTTCCTGTCCAAGTTATTAACAGTATTAGGCCCTGCCAATAATTCATGAAAATCGGTCTATTCGACCTTCCCATGACATTATTTATGAAAAAAATTATTCATCGACCTGACACTTTAACATACGTGTTTAGTGTTTAATATTGAGCATAAGGATATATTGTTTTTTTATTGCTTACACATGCATGTACGGTAGATGATGCTGACTATCAGGATAACAGAAGAGTAAAGCTGCCAAATGCAAAACAGTTCGAGAAGCTGCTGGAAGCCAATGATACGTGGAGAGGGACCTGGGACCCTGCATCTCTGACCATAGATAGATTTACGCATTTTCTAAGTCTGGCCGCCTCATTTAAGCCAGCACATTCACCCCGTTCTGACTCCAACCCAGAACCCAACGGATTCCTCTTTCTGTTCAAAGTAGCGCAGAAAGCAAGTCTAGGCCTGTATGCTGACTGCGGTCGTGCGAGGAAAGGCGCCCACCAGGACGCACATACCGTGCTAGACGTGGAGCACGCCTAAGGCATGGTGGAGAGTATGGCGGAAGTTAGGGATGATAATTCTAACGGTTTGAATTCTACCATGCGTACCATTTCTACCATTCTACCATGCGTTCAGATGCTCCGGCTGTCGGGATCTTTTGCCATTTTCTTTTCACGGTCGAGAGAAGTTAATTCAGCCGTTGGTTGGGCTTAAACCTGAGGCTTAGCGAGTCCCGAGAGTGGAAAAACTGCCTTTCTGATTTAAAGATACCCTTTCGCATTTGAAGATATGAAGGGCAGCATTAGATATGCTGAAGAAGCTCACTTGGAATTATTGGCATGCTTGTAAGCGCAAATACTGCTAATGTAATGAAATTTTACTGGTTAGTGAATACTGTTTTCAATTACGTCATCGTTTGAATATGTCCTGGAATACTTCCATTTCAAAGCTGCTGGTATTTATATTTATTTAGCATCAGATAATGCATCCAAAAACACTCCCGGCCATGCCAGGGCAAGGCAGTGTAGATGTTAAATGCCGCAAATCGCTATTTATATCTAGCAAAAGCTCCGTAAAAACATTTGGATGCTCAAAGTGTACTGTACTGTACAAAGTATACTCAAAGTGTGATGGGCTGACTAAAATTTACGTTCCCTAATCAGGAGCCTTAAATATCTGTACCGCTTCTTTCTGATGCGTCCGACCCAACGCGTATCGGATCTTTTTTCCTTCTACCTACAACTTGGACTGTCCTTTCAACCTTTAGATAAATATGGAGTACGTTGAAATATGTGAAGAAATCTCGTTTTAACGGAGCGCTTGACAGAACGCTGCTTGCCTTGCACTCATTTAATGGAACCACATTCTTGTTTGAAGTAGCCCATCAAAAAGAACATTTTGCGACTCCATGTATACGTTCTTTTTGCACGGTCTCCTAATTCATATGGCGTCCTACACGTTGAGTCACTGGCAGTGGTACCCTGCCCCCTGCACCCTGCACCCCGCACCCTGCAACCTGCACCCTGCATCCTGCACCCTGCAGCATATCTGCTGCAGAAGGTAGGCCTGCAAACTTCTGGCTTTTAGATTAGCCGATGAAATGCTGACCGACCACTGTTAGTCACCCCAGACCACATGTCACCGTGCCGTGGGCTGAAAACGCCGCAGTGTTTCTGTGCGGTGTTTGCTTGACCACGGGTCTTATATTGCTGGCGCCACCAGGCGGACAAGCACCAGGTTCTTTGCTATGTGTGTGCTACACTGCACGCTCTTGCGTCATATAATGTACTTTTTCGGATAGGGAATTCTGGGTCTAATCTCTGGCATTCGATGACGCGATGTGCAGCAGACGAAGCAATTTGACGACCATTAAACTAACAGGCAACAAACCCATGCCGGCAATCTTGGGCGACAAAGACGTCTATGCAAACTCTTGACTTCTATGAGCAACGGTCAATGAAGCTGCACAAATTTTCCATCTGTGTAATAGGGGCCCCAACATCTTGAGGGCAAAACCGTGCTCTTGCATCCCTGCCACCTCCCCCTTGCCTCCCACGCCGCGCCACCGCTGTGACCAATGACATTTTGCGCTGTGTCTTTCCTGGACCGAACTGTGGCATGCCACATGTTAAATTTAGACACGATTCCAGAGCGCAGGAGACGATGTGCGGTCCAGGTTTCATGGGAGTGCCACGTGCTGCAATGCGCGTTTATATCCCGTTGGTTTTACACCAGCCTCGTAGTAATGTATCCTGTTGAAATAGGCCGGCGCATGCTCTTGATCGTGCCCACACATCGGTAGTGAGGATCAGGGTGACGCGAAATTGACAGGGTATGGTAGGGGAACTGACCGGGGAGTCGCTTTGACTAAAAAATGTTAATGGCAGTGCGACGCATCACGCTGCTAGAGCGTTCAACATACAACATCTGCCCGTTGTTTCAAATTGAATTTCACATATCTCTCCAGTGGGACCAGATACAGATGTGAATCAACTTGCAAGGATCGATCGATAGATTTTTGGGAGGGAGATTTTGAGATCAACACAACTTAGTGCGCCGCACAGTTGGGCCAAGACCTGCTGCTCAAGTCGGGAACGCTTTCAGTTCGAAAAGTGTTGCCGAATACAAAACTACGACGTGAAATAATGACAATAAAACCCAAGTTGCTGCCACCACTTTCCACCCTTTCGGCTAGATTCGTTTGCTCCAGATCATAATCAGTTTTGCGTTGAAGGTTGCAATGACATATCTTGCGATGCATGCCAACGATTGACCGCACTGTGCGCACCGGTCACAATCGTACGCGGATCGACGGGAGCACGCACGGGTGCTTTGTGAGCCGACATGCGGCAGCAGTTCATTCAGCTTTCGTTTATTCCTGTTTTGTCGCTGAAAAGGCATGTTACAAGTGACAGCCTAGTGTATTACTTCAGCTCTTCGCTTCGAACGAGCGCAATCGGTGCTGTTACCTACGGTGCGGTGGTACTAGCGTAGAAGAGAACGCAGCGGTGCGGTTAGCGCGGTGGGAGGCATGATGACACTGCAGGGGTTTTCCAAGCCAACGGCTGCGTTTTGGCTTCTGTGTGCGAAAACGCTGTCAGGCGTGCTCTTTTAGTGATGAACATTTCATTTCAGCGCTTTGGCTATTAGAGTGATGTTATCGATTAGCATGTTCTGGCTTGATATGTGGCGCCTGAGAAGCACGAGGAGGCGGGGCTCACATGAGGCCAGCACGCCGGTGCCGACCCGTGTGACCAATTGTGTGGTTTAAGGCGTCACACGGTCTGGGAAGGGCCGCAACGATCGCGCCGGAAACAGGTGGCCGACGGTGCGGCCATGCCTGTCCGTCGCCGTGCGGACGTCGACCGCCGTGCGACAGGTGGCCGACGGTGTGGCCATGCCTGTCCGTCGCCGTGCGACAGGTGGCCGACGGTGCGGTCATGCCGGTCCGTCGCCGTGCGACAGGTGGCCGACGGTGCGGCCATGCCTGTCCGTCGCCGTGCGGACGTCGACAGGTGGCCGACGGTGCGGTCATGCCGGTCTGTCGCCGTGCGGACGTAGACATGTGGCCGATGGTGCGGCCATGCCTGTCCGTCGCCGTGCGGACGTCGACAGGTGGCCGACGGTGCGGTCATGCCGGTCTGTCGCCGTGCAACAGGTGGCCGACAGGTGGACCGACGGGGACTGGTGGTCCCGCTCCGGCAGTAGGCGGCCACGGGGTGGACGCGGCCGCGGGATAGGGCGGCAGAGTTCTGGCGGAGCTCTCCCGCGCACGGCAGATGCTAGCGGCCGCCTGCACGGTGAGGTTCCTCTCGCTCAGAAGCGCTCGCAGCGTGTCCACGTGCCGGATCCCGGTGACAATGCGGTCATGAAACTGAGAGTCGGTTCAGAGCTGGTAGAATGAACAAGTTCCATTGACCTAAGATCAGTTTTAAGCGTCTGCCCAAGGTCAAAACCAATCTGCTTTATTACTCTAGAGATTGCTGTATGGGGTACCTTCTGGTCTTCATTTCGTATTTATTAATAACAGCAATCGTATCATACACCTTCTATGGGCTTCTTAAAGGCTAGAATAGGTCACCGACCTAAAATGACCTACGTCAATATTGTGTTTTAAAGAAAACACTGCCTATCGTAATCTTTGTCGCTTATTCAAATGGAAAACTCAAAGCAGTCTTGTATGATTTTCGTCACCATGACCTTTGCAAGGTCAAACAAGGTCACTGACCTGAAATGAACACGCGGTCTTTTGCTTAGAACAGATATCTAGGTTCTGCAAGCATTTTCAAGACCATCCCGGATATTGACCTTGTCTGACATTATTTGACCCGAAGGTCATGACCTAGGAACCTCAAGCTTTGATCTATGGGAGTTCAGGTACAGGCCAACACACTTTGCGGATCTTGTGTATCTAGCTCTCTTAGTTCCTGAGCTCTCAGGGGGGCCAAATTGACCCCCACCCGAGCGAAGGGTATCCAACTGGACACATGGGCGCATGCGTCCGTCGCAAATGAAACCAAAGGGAAAGAGCCCTAGATCATTGTGGAGGACCCCTGGGCAGCCGAAGGTACCCCGGCGATTTGACACATGGGGCCCCGGCAATAGCGTAAAGGGCCTTTCGGGCGAATGGGAAGAATCCGTGGAGGGCCTCTGATCGATCAAGGGTGTCCCGGTATATTAGCAGGTAGTGCCCCAACGGCAGCGTGAACCCCCCGGGCAAATGCAAAGAAATCAATGCCTACGTAGAAAGCTCCTTAACGATCGGATTTACGCGGAAAATGGACATATACTGCCCCTGGTAGCAATCTAGGGCCTCTGCACAGCGTAATGAGCCCCTAGGTACATTAAAACTAAATCCCTGGTGGCCTTACTTTACGACTGTCGTTCTCGTTTGCACGGCATCCGCCATCTAGTGTTGCTGGTTTTACGGAAACTGAGACCTAAACCATCGCTGCCTTTGCTCCCGAGACTTCGGGCACGCGGGTTCAAACCTGTTGATGTAATGTAATCAATGTAATGTAATAGCATGTAATCTGTCTCACTAATCGTCTTTGCAAAAGAATGAACGTTCTCGGGCGGACATGTCATAGCCTTGTTCGTTTTCAGGTCATTTTGATTCACTCTATTTAACATTAATGATACTCCTTCTTTCGTTCTTCTTCTTTTGTCCCCTAGTGTTCTTCTCAAGGGTCCTCTTGAGTAGAACACTAGGGCATATATTGCTCCCTGTCAAGGGCTGCGAAGGGCCATTCCGTCCCACCGCGGGATGTCTTTCGACTGTCATTCTGGCGACACTGGGCGGGATCCCCGGGTCAATCTGAAGGCCCGTAGAGGGATTCATCACGCCACACTGTTCCTCTTTCTAGCGCGGGAGACCTTCTGACCCGCGCAATTGGCCCCGGCTCGACGCAGGGACCCTCGTTGAGGGAACAACATCCCTGATCGCCGCAGGTGTTCCGGTAATTAGCATAAAAACTACGGTTCAGCTTAACTTAACGGGCCCGGACCGGAATTGGGTTAGAGGGCCCACCGTTCGGTACTGGGGCTTGACTGGCACAGAACTCTTCCATTGTCTTAATATGATCAATCATGATAAGTTCGCATGTTTCCTTTCATTTTCGGAGCGCCCCAACCAACGCAAGAGGCTCTCTGTCATTCGGGGCCCCCTGCCTGTCCCTGCTGAGCAAACGTTCCCCTAAATGACTTGGGGCATTTGCCGGCACAAGACCCCTGTTAGGCACGCGGCCCCTGACCGACACAGGAGCACCCACTGTGTCAGGGGCCCCAAATACTGCAAATCGCGGAGCTCTGCTTCGTTCCTGCTGGGAAAATGGGTTCAAAGGGCTGAGACGGACATGGAGTCAACTGTTTGACTCAGCGTCGAGTCCGTATATAATGAAGATAGAGAACCTTGATAAGAGGGCCCTGATGGAGTCTGTACGTGATGCAGATAGAAAACCTTGATAAGAGGGCCCTGATGGAAGTCCGTATATGATAAAGATAGAGAACCTTGATAAGAGGGCCCTGATGGAAGTCCGTATGTGAAAAAAATAGAGAACCTCGATAAGAGGGCCCTGATGGAAGTCCGTATATGATAAAGATAGAGAACCTTGATAAGAGGGCCCTGATGGAAGCCCTCTGACCGACATTGCAGGTCGCGGTACTGTGAATGAGGGTCGGGCCCGGAGCTTAACCGTGACTCTGACCCTTGCCTCCGGGGAGCCCTCCAGGCCCCCTTTAGACTCCTGCAAACACGGTTCGTGGCGACTCGGGTCACTTGCCGATACAGGATCCCCTGTTAGCCAGTATCCCCTGTTAACAGTATCCCCTGTTAGCCGTAGGCCTCTGTAGGCCTGTAGTAGTTCCCCTGTAGGCCTCTGACCAGCACCGCCATGGTTTGAGTGACCGCGGCTCACGCAAATCGCGGACTCGGATTTGCTCGTGCTTGGGGAATGGGCCCCCCAGGGCTCAGACCGACACGTAGCCGACTGTTCGGTATTGACCTCTGGCCGAAATAGTGACCCCCACTGCCCAGCGACTCCGAACCGGTGCAAGGAGGCCCTCTGACCGACGTTAGAGATTGCGATCTTGCGGGCGGGAGATAGTCCTCAATGGGACTTACTAGCGGCTTCGAATCGGTGCAAGAGGCCCTCTGACCGACGTTTGAGGTTGCGACCTTGCGGGCGGGAGATGGTCCTTAATGGGACTTACGGCTAGTCTTTAGGGCTCGTGACATCCAGTGAAGAGAACAATAGGCTTTCCAGGCGCTCCCTTGACCTTTGGTCCCTAGGGCCATTCAGCCCCTACCCAGGCTTCCTCAAACAAAGCCCGTGACCGACTTGGGGCCGTTCGCCGACGCATGACTTCTTGTGGGACACTTTGGGCTCCTGACCGAAACAGGGGGCCAATCATTGTTTCAGGGACCCGGACCAATGCAAAATGTGGCCTCCGGCCTCGTTCCTGCCTGGAAATGGGCCCCAGAGTTCAGACTGACAGGGAGCTAACTGCT
This sequence comes from Pollicipes pollicipes, assembly GCF_011947565.3. Taxonomy (NCBI): domain Eukaryota; kingdom Metazoa; phylum Arthropoda; class Thecostraca; order Pollicipedomorpha; family Pollicipedidae; genus Pollicipes; species Pollicipes pollicipes. The sequence goes on from NW_023597012.1 coordinate 19,357, forward strand.
CGGTGATAGTAATGTCCGGCCCACTGAGACACCCGCATTATCTGAGGGGGTTCTCAAACGGTACAAGAGAACCTCGGACTGATATTTCAGGCCACGACCCACGGGCTGCGATTCTTCACGTGATCTACAGCCAGTCTTTCGGACCTTTATGCCATTCAACGAAGCCCTTGGTCGTCAGTTCCGGTGGACCGCCCGGGCCTCTCTTCGGGTCACGCCGAACGCTGCTCTAGATCGGCTCGGGGCCCGTTGGAAACACATGACTCTCTGTTAGGCACTCTGGGCCCCTGACAGCCGCAGGGCCAGACTAATGTTAGTCGCCTTCCCGGCTTTGTCGTTGTTTGGAAAGTGGGCCCTCAGGCCATTGCAGACAAGGAGCCGGCTGTGTGGTTCTTATGCTGCCTGACTAACATATAGGCCCATCACGACTCAGATGGTCCTCAACCAGCGCAAAAAGAGCTCTGACTGTCATTTGAGGGCCCGTCTCCGCAGACCGGAGCCCCTGAACAAGAATCCGACCCACCCTTCATGCCCTTAAGCCCTCCCATCGAGCCCTTGAGCGTAGGCCCCGGTGGGTCCTCCAGGCTCTTCAGGTCTCCTCGAACACTGCCTTGGCCGACTCGGAGCACCTTGCCAACACACGGGCACCTTTTAGGCGCTATGTGGTCCTGTAATGGAATGCGTGAATTGTCACATCCACATAATTCCCACATTCCCCGCTTTGGAGGATAGGCCTTCAGGCCCATGCCAACACGGCGCCGACTGTGTGCTATCGATGATGCCTAACCGAGAAATAGGTCCTTTTCGACTCAGGAGGCCCCTAATCAGCGCGCAGGGCCCTCTGGCTGGCACCGGAGTTTCCAGCCGCGCGGACTGGGCTCTTGAATACGATATCCGGTCGGCCTTTTCGGCCCTTAAACCTGACCGAAGGGCCCCGAGGGGCCCTTCGGGCCCTCGGAACCTAAGCGGAGCATGTGCCCGATGTGCCTCCCTGTCTGCGTTTCTGGGCCCACCGACAAGAGAGTAAGGCCCTCCAAGCAGATCAAAAGTACCCAAAACACAATGTAGAGGGACCCGAACGATCGGGTGCGCTCGAGCAGGATAACAGATTGGTCCCGACAAAAGGGCACGGCCCTCCATTCATATTCAATCACCCAGCGCAAGGCCCTCTGCTGTTGGCAGAGGACTGTAATGACCTCAGGCCAATGTAGAGGGCACATGAGCACATTCCGAGTGTATCGATAGGGCAACCGAGACCAATGTGAAGAACCATCGAGCAGCGGAGGGCGTACGGGCAGGTTCACATGTGAGGTTCCCGGCTATAGCGCATGGAGCCTTTCGGGCGGATCTGAAGAATCCGTGGAGGGCCCCTGACCGTCAGGAGTGTGCCGGCATGTTAGCACTTAGGGCCTCGGCAATGACGTAGACCCCTCCGAGCAAATGCAAAGAAATAAAGGGAAAGGTGGGCGGCTCATTAACGATTAGGTTGCCCCCTGGAAATGGCCAAACAGGGACCCAGCAACAGGATAGAACCTCTGGACAACATCATGAGCATTACATCCTTCCCAATTACCACTTTGTCACGAGGTGAAGGATAGTTTTTGTCTGCTCTTGGGCCCTTCACTTTTGCTTGCAACGGTTCTTAGCCACCTGAAGGCTTGATGACATTTGATTTTGCTTCGTTTTATATTACAAAATTGCGTCTGTTCGCCCTGCTTGGGCCTCTCGGAGGCCAAAGGAAAGGTATGGCCTCTTGCCTTCCCCTCTGGATTCCTCTTTGCGGATCCCTATTTTCGCCCGCTATAGTCCCATAGCCTTGACTCTGACGACGGGCGCCTGTTCCTCTGTCGCCGCGAGCCTGCTCCGGTTTGATGAGTTTCACAGCCTCGACGCTTTGATCTTGCCCTGACCTTGACGCCATCCGCCATGTGCAACGTTTTGTTTATGCTCGGGCGCCGGCGGGAAAGTGAGCTCCTGCAGCGGGCGGCCCAGTCCGCCGCCAAGCCCGGTCCCGCCCGGCGGTGCGATGCTGCGGCTCGTCGCGCTGAGCTGTGCTGTGCTGGGCGCCGCCGCGGCCCAGGCCAGCGCCGAGCCCAGCCTGCTGGTGGCCTCCCAGAGCGGACTAATGCACCTGGACGCGGCCGGCCATCTGCTGGCCTGGCGGCCCCAGCAGTTCCAGTGGTGGCAGGCCTCGCACGTGGCCACCAACCCACGGAACGGCACAGTCTGCTGGGTGAGCGCCGAGGAGGACCAGGAGAAGGACGCCGTGCTGCGCTGCGCCCAGCTGAGCAGCCTGAATCAGACCTGGGACCTGCCGCGACCAAAATACATGCGGCTCAATCTGATGGACGCCATCGCCTTCGACTGGGTGGCAGAAAACTGGTACCCTGACCGTTTCCCGCATCAACTACGTCTGCAGCTACATGTTTGAGACGTGTTTCGATTTCGGTCTATCCAGGGGCTACGTGCGGTACTTCGCTTCGTACGACATCCCGAACCGCTTGCAGTTCCGCATCACCACGGACAACGCGGAGGGCAAGTACCAGTTGGAGAAGAAAAGACTGGACGGCTCTGGGCTCGTTGTGCTGCCCACCCACATCAAGTTCCCTTCCGGTATGACGGCGGACTCCGCCGGCCAGCATGTCTATTGGGTGGACAACATCGACGCCTCCACTTCTGGCTTGTTTAGGGACAACTACGACGGAAACGACAAGCAGCTGGTGCTCGAAATAAAGGAAAGCATCACCACAAACTGGCGTCAATCCCTTGACGTCGTAGGTGACAACGTGTATGTGACGTGGAACGACCAGCAGTACATCAGCAGCATTGGCAAGGAAACCAAGCAGAAAATCGACCTCGTGAAGGGCGCCGTGGAAAACGCGTTTGTTCCAGCTCTGGCAAATGGTACCGGCAAGCTCCTCGCCATTAGGGCCTTCTCGGTGGCGACACAGCCGGACGGCGAGAACGCCTGCAGCGAGGAGAACGGAGGATGTCAGGACATGTGCGTGCCGACCGTGGTTAACGGCACAGCGGATGTCACCTGCTTCTGTCCTGAAGGCTCTCAGCCTCTCAAACTCTCGTGCCAGAGAACGTATCCGGCGCACGCCGCGGTTGTCGGAGCAACTTCCCTGCAGGCCGTGGACTTGCAGACGGAAGAGGTCTCAACCATCCTCTCCAACCTTACCAACGCAACCAAAATAGATTTCTTCTGGGTGGGGGAGCAGGAATTTCTTCTGTTCTGGGTGGACGACGGCAGTCTCTTCCGTGGCCGGTGGTCTCCTGGTGAGCAGGTCACCAACGTTGAGATCCTGGTGAAGGCCGCAAAGGACGTTCGCGTTCTGGAGGTAGCTGTGGACTGGAGTCAGCGGAATTTGCTCTGGTTGGAAAAGGACCCCACTCAGTCTCGGTTCGATGACCCATTAAGCGTGAAGATGTCTCTCTTGAACGGCTCTTTCATCAGAACGGTGATGCAGGACACGTGGCATAATCCACAGGCCTTGATTGTTGTTGCACCAGGAATTTCGTTCACATTCACCGAGAATCGCTGGGGTGATAGCCTTCAATTCAACACAAGAACCATGACAGACGAGTCATGGTTTCGGGCCTCGGCTTCTCGAACAGCAAGCTGCTGACAACGCAGCCGGCGGACCTCGCCGTCGACGTCACCTTCACGAACATCGTGCGCGTCCTCCTCCGCGCATTTTGGATCAACGCCGAGACCAAGTCAATCGAATATCTTCAAAACAACTTCTTCTCAAAATACCATCTCTCGCAGCTGCTGACCCACCCGAGCCTAGCCACCGCCGGAGGTCTGGACGTGCTCGGCGAGCGGGTATTCTGGACGGACCGCTCCTCCGACCGGCTGTGGACGGCGCACAGCGAGACCGGCGACGGCGCGCGTCCTCTGGCAGACGGCGCCGGCGGGCGGGGCCGTGCGCGTGCTGCACCCCTGGAAGCAGCCGCCTCCACCCGAGCAGTTCTGCGACGAGCAGCGCAGCGGCTGCTCCCATCTCTGCGTGCGGGCGTTCGTCGACTGGAAGCGTGTGGCGAAGTGCGTCTGCCCGGACGGCATGGAGCTCGGTAAAGACCGCAAGACTTGTCAGTAGATGTAGGCCCAACCAGCCCGGTGTTTCGACACCGCTGAGCCAAGGCGAGCAGCGCTGTCGCCCACTCGAGGCCTCGGTGTGGCAAGCATTAGTGAGCGCGTTAGTCTTGCGGGGTGGCCATCTTCTTAGCAGCTTCCCAGTGCCTTAGCAGCTGCCTAGTGCCTAGTGCCGTGTTTTCTGAAAATGCTGAACTGCTCCATCCTTCATGCCATAGAGTCATTGCATTCATGATCGCACCGGGTATAACCATTTTGAGCGCACTGCAAATTTGGAGCAATACAAGACAAAAGTGGCTATGGAACAACATTACGCGAGACACAAAATAGCGCTGATTTCTGACAGGGCCCGTGATCAGTGGGCAGGAAGCTCCCGTCTGTGTACGCGCACGCAGCATACCTGTCGGGTGTCAATATTCCAATTTTGTGGGATTGAGTTGACGGGTGCCTGGGGTTGTGTGGCCCTGCGAGTTGGTGCTGAGTGTCCGCAGCAGGCCTCTGATTGGGTGAGCTCAAGTATCACGCGAAATGTGAAGCACGATGATTGGTGGGACCGAGTGGGACCAGCGCGGCGTAACCTGCGGCGAGGTCGGCCCGCGCGAGAAACAAGGTCGGAAGGGTGTGTCAGGTCTTGAGACGGGTACGTGGCTCTTCCACAACAATAGCATATGAGCTTCGAGCATTTGCGAACACAGCTTGTGGTACGAACTGAGACTCACTGAGTACCCTCCAGTCTCGCTGTGCGGCGTCGCCAGCCGGTGGGCCCACATCTCCTGCCGGTTGACCTTCACCCGAAGGCGTGGTGACCTTCACCCGAGGGCGTGGTGACCGGATGGTCGTCAGGTGACCGGCCACGGCGGGCTGGCTCAATCTCTGCAGGGTCTGCAGATGACCGGCTACGGAATACAGGTACAAAATCTAAGCAAAGGTACGATTTCAATAGGTGAATGATTTAGTGGCACAAGCGGCCAGTAGGGATTGAGGTTAGCCGTATGGGTATGGATAAGGGTGGATGTCCATATGGGGATGTGTGGCGGTGAATGTGGGATAGTGGAAAGAGTAGGAGTAGTGAAAGATGTAAGGAATGGGTTGGTAGTAGGGGCAAGGCTAAGGATAGAGGTAGAAGTGCAGCCATTAGCCAGGTTAGCTAAGTAGGATGCATTTGTTAAGCCCGTTCGGTTCAGCATGTGTTTTATATTTTGGGATTGTTTTATTAATGAACATAAACAGAATAGTGGTTAGAGTGAAATGCAACGAATTCCCAAGACATCGCATTTTACCCACCACATTTTGCCCACCTGTCTTGCCTGCAAACAGCATAAATAAGCGTCAAAGCCTATCATGCTAGTGAACTTGAGCGGAAGAAGTTATCGCTGGAGCCTCAACTTAGAGCTAGCCTTCGTCGCTAAAACCATTCCTCGAGCGCCATTGAACTGCGAAAACGAAGCACTCCCGCTCTGATTTCCACTAGGGGCTGTCTCAAGAATCCATGGGAAAGGAGAAATCATCTCCCACGAGTCATAAACGGAGCAAACATACCAATCTGCGCAGAGCGTCGTGTACCCAACACCGCCTGGGGCGTTTCTTTAGTGCCTAGCGTCAGGGGCTAAGTGCCCCCTGCCCTACTGTCAGGGGCTAAGTGCCCCCTGCCACACCGTCAAGTGCCCCTGCCCTACCGTCAAGTGCCCCCTGCCCTACCGTCAAGTGCCCTCTGCCCCCACCGTCAAGTGCCCCCTGCCCTACCGTCAAGTGCCCTCTGCCCTACCGTCAAGTGCCCCCTGCCCTACCGTCAAGTGCCCTCTGCCCCACCGTCAAGTGCCCCCTGCCCTACCGTCAAGTGCCCTCTGCCCCACCGTCAAGTGCCCCCTGCCCTACCGTCAAGTGCCCCCTGACTGCAAAATTCGTTGGGCGATCCAACTCTATAGAATCTATAGAGTTGTATAGTATCTATATACAGATCTATAGAAGCGAAAGTGTGATCCGTAGCCGAGCATATCTAAACAAGGACCCAATAAGCTGATATAACGTGACAGAAGACGCCACAGATCGAGCGCATAAAAAACACCGGGCGAATTTAACAAATTCAGCGCAATCTGAACTCTGCGATAGTAGTGGGATAGCTTTGTCACCGGTCCCAACGGAAGGAACATGTTATCATGCTTCAGCACCACATCGCAGTGTTGAAAAGGTCATAGGTCAAGGTCAGGTCAGACGAAGGTCACGTCAGGGAGACATCTCGATCCAACACAGCGCGTGGACACATGTATGTACAAAAGGCAGGGCCTTGTACATGGCACGAAACATTGCCCTCATTGGCCGGTCTGCAGGTAAAATGTGTCATGTATTAAAGTTACAAGATTCATTCCAACCCAGACTCAGGTTTTTTACCCCATTCTACCCACCTACTACTACTGGCACAAATTTGTCACGAATACCATGCAACAAGACGCACAACCGCTTCCATGGCTGCTTCACGTCTACCGCCGCTGCAAAGTGCTGACACCCAGCCGGTTGTGGTTTCACCACAGGGACAGTCCCCGATCGGTGACAGTTGGCTGACAAACCCCCGACCGGCACCTTGTCACCAGACTCTACTCCTCCCGGTCACGTGGACTTAACTACTTAACGTACTGGAGGTACGCACTATCGAACGGAATAAACGGCTCGTGCTTGTGTATTATTAGGCTGCGTTATGCCTGTATCAAATCCAGTGGTGTGGTTTCTAAAGGTGTTGGGGGGGGGGGGGGTCTCCAGCCTTCCCTCCTCCTTCCTCATTTGGTCTCCGGTCTCCAGCCTCCCTCCCCCCAACTTCCGGAAGAAAGTAAGACAGATCCATGGAAAACCCGCTTGTTAGCATCTTCTGCGGTGAGTTTTGTCATTTTTTATCATCAGTGCTCACACCCCTTTTTACAAAACTCAATCTCGGATCTAATCAGTACATTCATTCCCCCCGGTACTTAGTCACGTGTTTTACATTGCATTGTGTATTTTGCTGTTTCACCCAACACTACTTCAGTATTCTGCTAACCGTAACAGCCTGAGTTAGTGTTGACCACTGTGGTTAACGACATCACAGCGATAATGTAACTGCCATAAAATCCTTCACCTTCGACCCACGAGGGGGATCAAAAGTGCGCTAAGGTGTTTTTAGTGTAATTTCTGAATGGTTTTAAGTAAGGTGCCGAAATTTGATGTGCCCGAGCCTGCGCATTTTTACATATTTTATGAATGTATGAGGTTACTGATCTTGACAATGCCTAAAACGGTTCCGTGGCTTAAAAAGCTGATTTGGCCTTTTGACCTCAGTTGTCTTTTCAAAGGCCATACCAATGCATTCTCACTCTTTGTTTACCTTGTCGAGGTCAGGTCATTGATATTTTGCTTAAAAGAGACAGGTCGCATATTTTACGGACAAAATATGCTCTAAACAGGCATTTTAAGCTCCTCCTCTTATTCATATCAGTCGAAATGCAACACTGTAGCTTAAGTTGTTTCGGCATGGTCGAGTCATTCGAATTCAGAATATGTTAAAATTTGACCTCTGTGGACAGATTGGGTTGTTGAAATATTACACAATCCAAACCTGAGTGGCACCTATCCAGCGGCTTGAGCCGGCCTTTCTGACCACACTCGTTCCATGGATGTGGCTTGTCCAGCTCTGATATAGCTGGACGGGCTAATGCAACAATCGCCTTCACATGGCTGACCGGACGTGGCATGTCACAGCTTGCATATGTCGGTACCCATAAATACGTGTTGCATAACGTTTTCCAAAAGATTTCCAGCGCCGTCTTCCGCATTGTCGTATGATGCTTAGTTTTTGAGATAACAGGGCAGATGTATTAAGTGCTAATTTGAGCACTTTGACCTGGTTTGGCCTATTTAAGGGCACACTCACCACTGTTCAGAACTACACATCTGAGACAGTTTGACAGACTGGTATCTTCACACCTATCACCGATCCTCTGTCCTGCCGACAGCGGATCTATCACCGATCCTCTGTCTTGCCAATAGCAGATCTATCACCGATCACCGGATCTTCTACCGATCCTCTGTCCTGCCGACAGCGGGCCTATCACCGATCCTCTGTTCCGCCGACAGCGGACCTTCCACCGACCACCGGATCTTTTATCGATTCTCTGTCTTGTCGACGCTGAACCTTTCACCGATCCTCTGTCCTGTCGGCAGTTTCACACCCTGAAGGCAAACGATCGGTTCCCTCCTAACGATAACCGTAGCTCTAGTAAATTTTTATGAAACTATCATGTCACAGATGGTATCTCAAGCTTCGGATGGACAGAAAGCACGCTCAACTATTCAACCTCAATAAGTGCATTCCATAAGCAAACTGACTCATATCGATAATACCCAATCGCTTCAGAGCCACTAAACGAACGTTCTTGGAAAAAAGCGAAAACACATACTTTGCGGGTAAAAGAGGAATACATTTACCGCAGGAGACATAATGCACACATTTCCATCAAACAAGATTGGGGCTGAAATGGTGACAAAAAGCGAAAAACGCGTTGTTTCGAAAAACGCGGCATTGTTGACTTCCCGGAGAATTACTGGCGTCGCTAGATGCCTAACGGGGTTGGACTGTCGGATGCAGTTGAAGATGATACGCGTACTTAAACGGTGCTATCACTTTCAAGTGGTTATCTGCTAGCGTCGCCGGCGTTGGACGTCAAACCAGAAAGCACTCCAAACCGTCAAATCTGCTTTTGCATAGCGGCGGCACGCATGTTTTTGTTGTGGGTGACTGAGTGTTAGCTGCCACGACCTGCCACGGCTGGAACTACCAAGCGTGGTCTGGAGAAGCGGGGTTCGTGCATCGGGACTTCTCACTTTAATTTTCTAGGCCTTTGCGTACGCGCATTATGGCCCCAAGGGTGAACTGTCATGATTGTCACCTAGCGGTGCGAACAGACACCATTATTTATGCTAGTGGGGTGATGCGGCATTGGAAAATGCACTGGTGTTTATGACGAATATAGTTTGCTGTGTGTCTGTGAATATCGGGCAGCGATAGAAGACGAGTAGGAAAAGAGCATTCAAACAATTTCGAAGGTTTGACAGTCATATTGCATCAGCACCAAAGCGTTACCAGCAGTGGTGTAGCCAGTCATGGGTGGGTTACGTTCTGCGAACCTGTAACAAGTCTGACAGCGATAACAGCTTGCAGATTTAAATGTTTCATTATAGCTTTGCAACAGATCTTTCATTCCTGTATTCTTTTTCTTATTTTCCCAAATCATTCTATGGTCTTGTTCCCAATTACGCCAGCAACTTAGGAAGTTGTTTTTAATCCACCATCAAAACATTTATTGTGTCCCAGTATTTTTCCAAGTCAATCCGCACTAAAAAATTAACCATTTTGGTTAAGAAACTGTGTAATTCTGACGTTAAAAGCCTTAAACTATAGCAAAGCCTTCAGAGAGTCACAGGAAGATGCTGAATATGTTGTTTTATCGGATCAATGAAATATGATGAAATGATGTAAGCGCTGTAAAATAGCACCGAAAAGGAGGCAAAAACGACTGCATGAAAGCAAAGTGTAATGCACATGCTAACACTCAAAGCCACAGCAAAAGTGAAGATGGAAAGCAGGAAAATTTAAACTTTTTGGCCATTGAGTGCTACCATACTGCTCTCAACGGTATGGGAGGCATGCCGTGTGAGAGATGCTATGGAAACAGTCAATAAACATTAAATTAGTCACCATTTTAATCATGCAAGCATTTCAAAACATGAATTGCCTTTCGTCAAAATAAAGGTTGCCATGTCCATAAGGATCATCGGACTCCTCGGCTAGACCATCTCCAAAATCATTCCCCAAAAATGATACCTCTGTCCAAGTAGTCACGTAAAAATAGAATCATGCAAAATTGCTCTATGGCACGTGACATTTGGTGTGCTTGCGTCGCGCCAACATCCGTTAGCAGTGGATTTTTTGTAGCTGCCCCCCTATCGTGCAACTACGTACGCCACTGTACATCAGATTGATAATGCGACAGCAGAGGTGTTGTTTCTTATTCCAAATTAGAAGGGGGCGAGGGGCTAAGGCCCCCTACTGAATATATAATTCAGTTAGGGGGGGGGGAGGCTTCAAACGCCCCGTCAGTTCCAGCCCCACCCCAAATGAATGAGAAAAGTGAGTCAGATTTTGAAAGAAACTCGTTTATTGGCGAACTTGGCGGGTCGGTTTCATATCTCTTCTTCTCGGGTCCGACCCGAACTCTGCAAAACTACGCCACTGTGTGGCACGGATTCGAAGAGATCGACAAGAACGGATATGACAGGTGCTGTTAGACTCCTAAAATACCTGCAGTCTAAAGTAAGGAGCAGGGGTGAAATTAATGATTCCGTTGAGGACAGGCGTGCAACCAGAGTCTTGTCAAGGACTGGGGCGCAGGGCTAACAAAGGCTCCCCTGATAGCAAAAGTAACCATCCCAAAAACGTTCGCTGGATATGAACATATGTAAATGAAGGCATGGTTTTCTTTGATATCACACACACACACACACACACACACACACACACACACACACACACACACACACACACACACACACACACACACACACACACACACACACACACACACACACACACACACACACACACACACACACACACACACACACACACACACACACACACACCACACACACACACACACACACACACACACACACACACCACACACACACACATATATATATATATATATATATATATATATATATATATATATATATATATATATATATTTTTAAATAACATTTCTCAACTTTTATGACCGGAATAAAAACAAAACCAGACGCTAACGCGAGATCAATTCTGTATGAAGTCTATTGTCAATAAACTGAAAAAATCATGCGTTAAATGACTGCATGAGATAAATCGCCTGCGCTGTTAAATTCACAACGGTCCAGTGATCTCTTTGTAAACCGAGCGAACTCAGAGACTTTTGTCAGAATTTCTATCTGAGTTACGCAGGAATAGGTAAGGACCTTGTGAATATGGATTGAAGTAGGTAAGGACCTTGTGAATGTGGATTGAAGATCAACATGGGACACCAATGTGTATCAACATGGCCAATCCATGTTTATCTGGAAATATTTAACATATAGACCGAGTTGATCAAGGCTAAAAATTATGTGACGTGGTTTTGTGCATGCGCGCTCGCATATCTCAGTAACAAATACCTCGACGCCAGGCGTTGCAGTCTCCATAGGCAGCGCAGGATCGGTTCTGTGGCTAATATCATGTCGTGGCCAGCAGGTAGACGAAAATTATGCGCAACTGAGAATCACCTTTCAACGCTTTAGGATACAAAATCGTACATTTAGAGATATTTCGGACGCACAATTTACGTAAGCGATTTTCAGATCAATGATAATAACGGTTCGGCCATTACAGCACCGCGTATAAGTGCTGGAATCTAATGGTGGGACTGGCACATAGTTCTATTTTTCCTTGTTGCTTTTACTGTAATCTATTCAGAGGACAACATCAACGTTGAAAAACTCGCTCGGTCAAATCTTTGAGCTGTACAAATAAACGTAAAGGCATTCCGAAACATTACTTCACTATGGGTGTCGCGCATACGGCATCGGCCGCTCGATGTTGCTTGCAATGGCCAACGCCGTACGGTTTTCGGAAATTGCCACCCAGCCTACGCTGTGTTTGTTCCCCGAGATTGTCGGCGCGTCACTAGGGCTTTACGACGCACTCAGATGTTTAAGCTATGTGACCGCGTCTCCCTCGCACCCCGACAGGAGGGGGGGGGGGGGGGGGAGGGGGAATCGAGTCCCGTGCCTCTGGTTTCCCAGACGCACAATGCTTAACGCAGGCGAGTTAACCACTACACTATCGGAACCCGGCGCAGGCTTAAACCTTTTGATGTTATTTATTTCACTAGTCAACTGTGCAAAACAATGAACGTTCTCATGCTCAGCGAATGTTCTCAGGCAAACATGGGATGGACTTATGCGTTTTGGAACTCATTTCGACCTGCTCCATTCCACACCCATGAGACCCCTTATCTCCGGGAAAGGGGCCCCCTTGAGTAGAACACTGCAGAACACGTCATCGTTCCCGGTCAAAAATTAAACGGCCATTCTGTTCCACCACAGTCTGTCTTCCGGCTGCCATTCTCGTGACACGATGCGTGATTCCCTGGCCGGTCCGAAGGCCCTTAGAGGGGATGTCTTATCGCAATGGTCCCCTCCCTGACGCGAGGAGTCCTCTGACCCGTGCAACGGACCCCGGACCCCGCAGGAGCCAGCATTGGCGCTACAACACCCCTGATGGTCAAATGGTCTTCGCAGGTGGTCCAATAATTGTCACATATACTTCAGTTTGGCTTAACGGTCCCATGCTGAAACTGGGTTGGAAGGCCCGCTATTCGGTACTGGGGCCTTGACTAGCAGAGGGCGCTTCCCCTGCTTTAATGTGGGCACCCATCACAAGTTCTAATGTTTCCTTTCAGTGCCGAAGGGCCCGACCAACATAAGAGGCCCTCTGTCACTCGGGCTCCCATCCCCGTCCCCGTTGAGAAAATCTTACTCCGACCGATTCAAGACCTCTTGTTGACACAACATACCCTGTTCAGTACTGTAGACCCCCGAAAGATACAGGGGTCCCGACCAATGTAAATCGGAGCCCTGCACTGTCCCTGCTTGGGAAATGACCCCAAGAGCGCAGACCAACACGGAGCCGACTTCTCGTTGTTGGTGGTCTCTGGCCGACATAGCGGAGCGCTCTATCTCAGGGGTCCATATCGGTGCAAAAAATCATCTTACCGACATTTGAGATCACGGCTCCATGGCCGGTGGCCCTAAATGTGACCTACAGTCCGCCCTTCGGACCGTTCAGCCTTCCAATTGGGCCCTTGATCTTTGGTCTCGAAAGACTCTTCGGCCCCTCTTTGGGCCCCCCAAACACTGCTCCGGTTCGGGGCAACTCGCTGCCACAGGACCCCTGTTAGGCACTGGGGCCCCTGACAAGAGAGCCCCTCATTGTGTCAGGGACACCAGACATTGCAAATCGTGGACCCCGGCCTCGCTTCTGCTTGGGAAATAGGCCTCAATCACTGAAACGGACACGGAGCCGACTGTTCGGTGTTTGTGGTCTCTGGTAGACTTCGACACCCGCATGGTGTTATCATGGTGTCACCATCAAGTCTTTAGCAGACTTAGACACCCACATGACACCCTGATACCCTCAGGAGTTCCTCAAACTATGCAAGAGGACCTCTGAGTGATATTTCAGGTCACGACCCTACGAGCCACGTTTCTTCAGAAGACCTACGGTCAGTCCTTCCGGCCCATGTGCTCTCCAACCGGCCTTTTGATTGTCGTTTCTAATGGCCGCCCGGCCCTCTTTGGGCCTCATCAAACACTCCCTTGCCCGGGTCCGGGGCCCTTGCGAACACAGAATTCTCATTTAGGCGCTATGGGTCCTTGGCAGATACAAGGCCCCCGTCCAGTGTAAATCACTGGCCCCGACTTTGGAAAGCTTGGACTGGACTGCTTGGAAAGTGGACCCTCAGGCCCACATCGACACGGAGGCGGACTGCCGCGGTACTGGTGGTGCCTGAACGACATATAGGCCCGTGTTGACTCAGAGGGTCCCCGATCGACACAAACAGCCTTCTGTCCGTTACTTGAGGACCCGTCCTCGCAGCCCGGGCCCTTAAATAAGCATCTGACCAGCCCTCCGTGCCCTTTACCCTCCAGTCGGGTCCTTCATCGTCGAGCCCAGTGGGCCCTCTAAGCTATTTGGACTCCATCGAACACTACCTCCGGCCGACTCGAAGCCCCTTGCCAACGCAGGACCCCCTTTGGTAGCTGTGGGGCGCTGACAGGCGCTGGGGCCCCGACCAATATAAATCTCTGGTCCCGACTTTGCTTCGTGCCTGGGAAATGGGGCCCTCAGTCCCTTGTCGCTACGGAGGCGACTTCGCATTACTTGTGGCGTCTGTCCGATAGATATGCCCTTTATCGACTCAGAGATCCCTGATCAGAGCACAGGGCCATCTGTCTGGCATTGGAGTGCCTGGTTCTGCGTGCTGGGGCCCTGGAAACGACCCACAGCACGCCTTTCAGGCCCTCCGGGGTCTCAAATCGGACCCTTAATAGTGGGTTGCGAGGGGTCCGGAGTGCCCTTCGGAATCTAAGGGCGTGGGGGCACGCGCCCTCTGTGCCCCTCCTGCCTGCGCCACTGGTGGAGAGGCTCAAACTTCCATCAGCTTGGGTTCTAGCACCCCCTCCCCCAGCTCTGAGGAGAGTGATCCAAGTTCGGGTAAAAATCCGTGCTTTGGTTCGTTATGTGATAGGTTTCTTCATTTGCACTGTTCGCCGCCCCCTTCCCCTACCCTCTTACCCCCTCCCCTACCTCCCTCTCCCATCCAACTCATTTCGCGAAACTGCGTCCTGCTAATAGAAGGCAAGGCCTCCCGGGTGCAAGCTCAAAGCAGACATCTCACCGTCAACAACACTGTACCCAAAGCAGACATCTCACCGTCAACAACACTGTACCCAGAAGCAGACATATCACCGTCAACAACACTGTACCCAGAGCAGACTATCTCACCGTCAACAACACTGTACCCAGAGCAGACATCCCACCGTCAACAACACTGTACCCAGAGCAGACATCCCACCGTCAACAACACTGTACCCAGAGCAGACATCCCACGTCAACAACACTGTACCCAGAGCAGACATCCCACCGTCAACAACCCTGTACCCAAAGCAGACATCTCACCGTCAAACACTGTACCCAGAGCAGACATCTCACCGTCAACAACACTGTACCCAGAGCAGACATCTCACCGTCAACAACACTGTACCCAGAGCAGACCTCTCACCGTCAACAACACTGTACCCAGAGCAGACATCTCACCGTCAACAACACTGTACCCAGAGCAGACATCTCACCGTCAACAACACTGTACCCAGAGCAGACATCTCACCGTCAACAACACTGTACCCAGAGCAGACCTCTCACCGTCAACAACACTGTACCCAGAGCAGACCCTCTCACCGTCAACAACACTGTACCCAGAGCAGACATCTCACCGTCAACAACACTGTACCCAGAGCAGACATCTCACCGTCAACAACACTGTACCCAGAGCAGACCTCTCACCGTCAACAACACTGTACCCAGAGCAGACATCTCACCGTCAACAACACTGTACCCAGAGCAGACCTCTCACCGTCAACAACACTGTACCCAGAGCAGACATCTCACCGTCAATAACACTGTACCCAGAGCAGACATCTCACCGTCAACAACACTGTACCCAGAGCAGACATCTCACCGTCAACAACCTGCATCCAAAGCAAACATCTCACCGTCAACAACACTGTACCCAAAGCAGACATCTCACCATCAACAACACTGTACCCAGACATATAACAGCTACGTGGATTTAAGCCACGCAAAAACGCGCTTCAACCCGGCGGTTAAGACCCTCGTCTACAGCCAGAACCAAGCAAAGCCACAGAGCTAAACGCGCAGTCAAGCACAAGCTTGTTTGCGCGACGACGCACCACAGAGCTTCGCGAAATGGCAGCATTCGGTAGTTTATTTGTGGTGTTCGCACTACGCCCGCAGTGCATTTTCAGGAGAACATGCTTCCATATCTCGGCATGTCAACGTACACTTATCAACAACCTTAGTCGGTCCATCAACACCACGGTCGGCTCCGTAGACATTGTCGATTAGTCCGCAGCAGAGTACTTTGGGAGGGTTAACGTCCCACTGGATGCTTTCCCAACCAACCCGACGCGTTATAGCCTATAGGCTATTATCAGCGGCATGCAGTCCGTCTGAATGGCGGTGCTCGGGGTGGTCAGGGCTATGGCCGTGCACAGGGCCATTCCCCTGCTTTGAACTAAGACACTCACCTTAAATACTAGGCGGTCTCGCAGGAAGCTGGTCCCCAATTCGCAGAGTTCGTGGGAAATTTGACATTTCTCCTGATGATTTTTTTGAGAGTGTTTAGCATTAAAATCAGAATATAACTTATCTCACTGCCACTATGATGCCAGTCAGTTACAAATCACTCTTATCCAGTCATTCAAACTATGCATTTATTAAAAAATTGTACGGCACTGGCATCGATTTTCCATGCCGACGGTCTGTTGTGAGGCCCACAGAGCCCCATGATCGCCGGCCACAACCCCGTGGCCTTGACGCTGTTGCTGTTGCCGGGAGGCTGCTCCAGTCCAGTGCGTTTCACAGCCTTGACGCGTAGCAGGCACCCGCCTCGTGCGACGTTTTGTTTATGGTCGGACGCCGGCGTGCCGATTAACTCTTGCTGCAAGCGGCGCCAGGATTCGGCCGAGCCCGCTCCAGCCCGGTCCGGCGGCGCCAGGCTTCGGCCGAGCCCGCCCCGCCCGGTCCGGCGGCACCAGGCTTCGGCCGAGCCCACCCCGGCCCTCCGGCGGCGCCAGGCTTCGGCCGAGCCCGCTCCGGCCCGGTCCGGCGGCACCAGGCTTCGGCCGAGCCCGCCCGGCCCGGTCCGGGCGGCCCATTCGGCCGAGCCCGCTCCGGCACAGTCCGGGCGGCGCCAGGCTTCGGCCGAGCCTTCCCCGGCCTGGTCCAGCGGCGCTAGGCTTCGGCCAAGCCCACTACGGCCCGGTCCGGCGGCGCGATGGTTTTGTGGGCGGCGGTGTGATACGTAAGCAACGCAAATGGCACAGAAAGGGTGCGATTTTATTCTGTGAGCGGCGCTGGAACAAATACTGTTCCCGACCACTAAACAAGGCCGTCACCTGACAGCACAGCCGCAGTGTCCGAAATCCGAAGTAGTCGACCAGTCCCGCTAAGCACAGCTCGTCATGTGCACACTGACGCGCCCGTCTATGCAAGCTATTCTATCAAATACGTAATCTAGTGTTGGATTTCTGATTCGTGGGTTTGGATTGATGGGCAAATATTTCTTGAAGGTGAACTGTAGGCAAACAATGCAGCAAAGCGGCACTGGAAATCCCAATGTCGTAAACTATAGAAAAATTTGAAATTTCATCCTAGACAATGCAGCTTTAGACAAAGGCCCAAGCTGTTTGAAACAACACGAAAAATATCAAAATATCAAATGGTGATAAAAATGATAACACTAATGATAATAACAAATAATAATAATAATAATAAGGAAACCAGAGATACGGGGCTCGGTTTCCCGTGGTGCCCACCCCTCCCGCCAGGGTGAGAGGCAGGCGACGCCATGTACCCTCAGCTCCTCAGTGCGTTTTGAAGCCCCAATGACAATAATGCTAATAATAATAATGATGATAATTACCTATCATCAGATGTATGGCTATATGTGTTTTGACACACACGTATGATGCATGACTCCGTTAATGTAACCATGTCGACACGCCGAGGGCGGCTGGAGGAACTGTCCGTCCCTCGAGGAGAGGTGTGCTCGAAAATACTTAGAAGAACCTGGTGGCCTGGCCCTTCCCCTAACACCCGTCAGGGCAAGAGTACGATTATAAGGCTGGGGCCGTTCTAATCACCGGAGACAAAGGATATCCCACAGGGTGAGTCGTCCGCTGCATTGTGGGTCATCGCGCTGAACAACGGAGACGCAATTTACTTTCTGATAGGTTAAATCACACTGCTAAAGCTACTCACCGCATGCATGCAGTACGCAAGCCATCAAATATCAAGGCAACTAGCACTTTATTACCAAAGGCGCAATGTGCTTCCCGTGGAAGCAAGGTCCAGGCTCCTGAGCGACTGGCCGGCGCGGGGGACCGCTGTCTCTGACGTCTTTGGCGAGGCGCGCCAGGACGCCTGCGCGACGCGTTGATGCGCCCTTATCACGCACACCGGCCTCGTTCAGGGCTCTCCCGGCAACCACCGGCATGAGCGACGTTAAATGGGTGGGAAACCGGGGGCGGGGGGATGCGTGCACATCCCCTACAGAGATAGTAAAGGAAGGTCCTGTCATGATCTTGCGTACGCCATTCCACATGGCGGGGCTCGCGTGACGATTCACGCACGCTCGGGTGGCCGGCTGAAGGAGACACGCTGGGGTGGCCGGCTGAAGGAGACACGCTGGGGTGGCCGACTGAAGGAGACACGCTGGGGTGGCCGACTGAAGGAGACACGCTCGGGTGGCCGGCTGAGTGAGACACGCTCGGGTGGCCGGCTGAAGGAGACACGCTGGGGTGGCCGTCTGAAGGAGACACGCTCGGGTGGCCGGCTGAAGGAGACACGCTGGGGTGGCCGACTGAAGGAGACACGCTGGGCTGGCCGACTGAGGGAGACACGCTCGGGTGCCCGGCCTGAAGGAGACACGCTGGGGGTTGGCCGACTGAGGGAGACACGCTCGGGGTGGCGGGCTGAAGGGAAGACACGCCTCGGGGGCCGGCTGAAGGGAGACACGCTGGGGTGCCCGACTGAAGGAAGACACGCGCTGGGGTGGCCGACTGAGGGAGACAACAGCTCGGGTGGCCGGGCTGAAGGAGACAGCTCGGGTGGCGGCCGGCTGAGTGAGACACGCTCGGGGTGGCCGGCTTGAACGAGACACGCTCAGTGTGGCCGGCTGAAGGAGACACGCTGGGGTGGCCCGCTGAAGGAGACGCGGCTGGGGTGGCCAGCTGAAGGAGACGCGCTGGGGTAGCCTGACTGAGGGAGACGCGCTGGGGTGGGCCGGCTGAAGGAAACGTTCTCGAGTGGGGGTGGGGGTGTAATCTTAATCCCCCATTGACATATCAAGATCTAACGAGGCGAAAGGTATGAAATTCCTAGAATATTAGCCCGTATGTGTGCTCATTTGTGTCGAATCTTGAGACAATCTAAATCATGACCTTCGGGACAGATTCGGTCAAACAAGGTCAAACTCCAGATCAGTGTTTGAAGTGTGTCCAGACCTCCTAATGCAGCCGCACTAGATGTCTGTTCTAAGCGAGGGTTCACTGGTATTATCGTTCACCGATTATGTATGGCAAATGGCCATATGACAACGGAAACATATTCACCATGGTAATTCACCATACTTATTAGTATTATTATTAATGCGAACCTTGGCGAAACTCAGCGAGTGGCTGTTCTAACGACGCGTCAGTACATACTACGTAGATAAACACAGGAACATGCAACGCATGCAAATGAGACGCAACGCCAGCGATGTGCATACGATGTTATATAACATGAGCAACTTGTGATGCAATTAGCAGCTGCACGTCATCGCCAGTTGGTCAATTTAGGTAACTTCTCTGATGAAAGACATTCCTTTGCCCTTGACCTCATTTAAGGTTTTGTACTGGAGCGGGGCAGCAGGGATGCGATTCCATGCCACTACGGCTGGATGGGGAAAATGCCCTTTTCACGCACTCGAAGCGAAGGTGTTTTACAGCGCTTGTCTGCAGTACAGTTTCGTCCTCGGTGGTTCTGGTGAGCCGCTGAGATAGTTCAGATCGGCGCCTGATCAGATTACTGATAGCCCGTGGCACATCAGGCACGTAAATGGCGCGGTGCAAACATATGCAGTCGCGGTGGGCGACGGTATCGTCGAACTTGGGCCAATTTAGCTGTTCTCGGGATTCCGTGATGTAATCTCGTTTGCGTCTGCCGGCAGCAATTCTGACCGCGAACTTGATTGCCCTATCCAGGCGCTGGCGTTGATGTCAAGGCCCATGCAGGTAGACAACATTTGATGTGAGGGAAGATCGGTGATTCTACTAGGGACTTTATTGTGGAGCTGGGAAGCACATGCCTAAACTTGTTAATGGCTATGAGGGAGCCGAACAGCGCCGAGTAGTTTTGGTCGTTTGATGCTGCCAGTTGAGGCTTTTATCGATAAGCACCGCTAATATTTTGATGCACTCTGGAGGACACAGCTGGGAGTTATCAAAATTCGCGCTCAGCCCGGCGGCTTTGCGGGTGTTGGTGGGTGTGCCAGCAACAATGCATTCAGTTTTTGACGGGTTGATCTTCATGCCATTGTCACGAACCCATACTGAAACTTCAATCAGATCAAACTCAACACACGAACGCAGTTGTGCGAGACCACAACAACGTGCCATTTCTGTTCACATTCAATTTATTGCATGTATGGGGGATGCACGCTGGCAAGTAATGCAGCGCGTCATACCATACATTGAAGTCCGCAACATATCAATATTGCGCACTGCTGAGTTTTGGCCTTAGTTAAAACTTCACCAGCAAAAATCAAAGGAGTAAAACTTCACCAGCAAAAATAAAAGGACTGATGGGAGGGGAGCCAGTGTTTGTGCGGGGTGTTCTTTAATTTCTAACATGCGCTCGGGTTGGGGTCAAATTGACCGTTCCAAGATTTTTCAGAAATGGTTTCCGAACGGCGCGGTGTAGCGGCGCCGAATTTCGCACAGCTGTAGGAAACTGAATAGCGGATCGTCTGGCATAGATAATTAGATGTGCCTTGTAAGGTCGCTGTCCTATGGCAAGTCAAAATCAGGCCATGCTTTCAGGGAAGGCAATTTCTAGGAATTCGTTCAATCTGACCCAATAACGGAGTGTTAGACGAAGCCATACATCTCTGAGATACTTTCTTAGACAGCACCATAATTGAATGAGCAAATTGCATTGACCTAGGGCCAGGTATAAAGGTCAGACCAAGGTCAAAACCAACCCTTTTTATTTCTTTAGGGCCTGCCGTATGGGATAGTTTCTTACGCCCCGTTTCGAATTTATTGATAACAGGAATCGCATTAGGCACCCTACATGGACTTTTTAAGGATAATAGGTCATTAAACTAAAATGACCCAGGCCAACATGTTATTTGTAGGCAAATACTGTTGAGCATAATATTTGTCGCTTATTCAAATGCAAAACTCAAAATATTCTTGTAGGATTGGGTCACCATGACCTTCAAAGGAGCAAACAAGGTCACTGACCTCAAATGAAGATGTGAAATTTTGCTTAGAGCAGTTATCTAGGTTCAAGAGGCCCTTTGGAAACCAACCGGGAATTTGACCTTGTTCGACCGTATTTGGCCCGAAGGTCATGACTTAGGTACCTCAAACTTTGACCTAAGTGAGTTCATGTACAGGTCAATACACCCTGTGAATTTAGTGTTTCTAGCTTTCTTAGTTCTTGAGATATCGGGAGTTCAAATTGGTCCCCCACCCGAGCAAAGGTTATCCAACCGGCCAGGACCTGGACATGGAGCTGGACCAGAAAGTCTGACATTATCAAACCAACGGCCCAGTCTTGCGATACTTCGCATCTTGCGATGCTTCGATGAACAGAATCGACC
Organism: Pollicipes pollicipes; assembly: GCF_011947565.3. Lineage (NCBI taxonomy): Eukaryota > Metazoa > Arthropoda > Thecostraca > Pollicipedomorpha > Pollicipedidae > Pollicipes > Pollicipes pollicipes. The sequence goes on from NW_023597012.1 coordinate 40,726, forward strand.
GGAAACTTAATGACATGAGAGTGTTTACTTCGTGCTCCTCGCTGACGACGATTGGTTAGAGATAGGTTGACTAGATGGTCGCACGGTCTAGCACGCGTCAACTGGCAGCAGCGAAGGTGTGGCGGATTGTTATGAGCAAGCATATAAGTTATGTTATAGTGCCAGCCAGTTTGGAGGCAGACATACAAAATTGTTTTGGCATCGTTGGAATCGTTTTGCGCCTTGTACAAGATCTCAAAGTGTCAAAGCTGCTGCCAGTTCAGTTAGAAACGACCATAGCATTCCCGTCTACTTGATCGTGGCAGCGTCTATGTTAGAGTTACATAGAAAGGCGTCACACGTCTCACTGACAGCATCACACTTAACACAGACACACGTCACAGCCGCACGTCACACATACGTTCATCACACGTCACACGGACACACATCACACAGACACACAAAACACGAATACACGTCACACAGACAGACGTCACACAGACACATGTCACATAGACACACGTCACACAGACACTTGTCACACAGACACGCGCAACACGGACACAAATCCAACGTAAACACGTCCCACGGACACACGTCACACAGACGCACGTCACACAGACGCGCATCACACGGGCACACGTCACACAGGCACACAGACACTCGTCAAAGGTCACTAAGGTCAGTTTACGATAGAGCAGCGGAGCTCGCAGACGTTCGTCAAAGTGATCCCGGGCCATTCTTTCTGTTCCGCCAATGCATGTGGAATCCTGACTTTTCATTGTGTGGTTAGTTCTGCTTGTGTCACACACACACCTGGCACATTATCATATAGCTGGCACATTATCATTATCGTATGCGCAGAGTGCAGGTGTTGCGCCTGCGGCTTCTTCCGCATCATCATCATCATCATCACCATCATCATCATCAACTTTTATCTCGGATTCAAACTCCGTTCATGGAAGGGCCGCAGCGCGACCTTCAAATTCAGCTGAAATACATTGAAGTTAGTCCATTTTCAATTCGTTTAGTGCGTGTGGCCTGGTACATTCTGAAATCCGCCCATATACCCGGGCCGATCACTGCTCAAACTTCCTGACCCAGTACTGATTAACAATCCGCGCCAGACCCGGTCCGATTACTGCTCAAACTTCCTGATCCAGCACTGATTAACAATCCGCGCCATACCCGGTACGATTACTGCTCAGACTTCCTGATCCAGCACTGATTAACAATCCGCGCCATATCCGGTACGATTACTGCTCAAATTTCCTGACCCAGTGCTGAGTTACAATTCGCGCCATACCCGGATTTCAATCAGTAACATAACCGGATCGCAGAGCGCCGATTCATCCAGTCCATAAAGTGCTCTAGAACGCGCATTACACCGCCCACGTAAACATGCATATTTCATATACAACGACGGGCGCACCTCTCCAGAATCGTAAGCCAAGTTTCGGTAACGCGCTTTAAATGGTTTCGTTACGCAGTCCTTGCACTGCTACACGGTCACGTCGGTGATTTTTCTGGAACTGATAATGTGAATGACGACCGTGATCATGGTCATGCAAATGGACAATGTAACAATGTAAATCATGGTCATACAAATGGACAAATGGACAATGCAAATCATGTTAACATTTCTGACCAGGGTGAGGCGCTAGCTACACAATTGGTCGCGGAGTGAACCAATGGATACAAAAGCAAAAGAATGCTTGTGACTAGGGGTAACTTTGTATACTTTCGGGGGAGGGGGGGGGGGGGGGAGGTGAGCCCCCAATGCTACCGTTAGCCACTTCATTGCTCCACTGAGCCCCCAGTACATCTGAACGAAAAAGGGAATACCTGACCGATGAAATTGAGCATGTGTGTGAACTGCTGACACCCTAGGTCCTAAGCACATCACTATCTGTATGATTATCAAATGCCATCATTATCACTGTCACATCGGTTTCAGATGAGAAGCCATTCCCAACATGGAAGAAATCAAGAACCGACCAAACCTTTATTGGCTCAACCACCTCCCCCAACAAATATTAGGAAGTGACTCCCCTGCTTGTGCATGTATGTAGTATAAGCTTACTCAGTAATTCAATTATAATCCAGCTGCGTTTTGAGCTTTAAGGACACGTGGCGGTGAGATTACCCCGCATACGTTAGCATTTACTGCAGCGAACTCGACATTGCGTTGACTTTACCGTGCGTACGCCCACCTGCATTACCCATCTGTGCGAGCGACTTCACCTGCATTACCCATCTGTGCGAGCAGCTTCACAGTAATCGTAACCTCTTGACCGCGTAGTGGTTTGGCCATTGCACGCGGCATAGTCTATTGCAGAGGCGGCCTGCGCTTCTGTCTTCCAGCTCAATCATGGCGATTGGTGCGAAAATAACGAGTGAAACGTAGGATTGTATTCTGCCATTTTCTTGCACACAAGAACAAAGTCTGTAATGCACGGAGTGGCCTTGGGGCAGCCAACATAACGGAATATATGCATGGCTATTTGTCTAATCAACATCGGAAATCAACCTAGAGGGTGTAAGACATTGACCGAAAACCGTGTACAACAGTTGAAAAGAGACGCTGCGGTCATATCGCGGTCTAAGCACACTCGCACACCGGGGCGCCAAAAGAGACGCCGCAGTCATATCGCGGTCTAAACACACTCGCACACCGGGGCGCCGAAAGAGACGCTGCAGCCATGTCGCGGTCTAAGCACACCCGCATACCGGGGCTCCAAAAGCAAGCTGTCCAAGAGCGTATGATGCTGTCACCGCTGCGAGAGGCGTCACTGACGCCAGAATGGCGAGGCACGAACTTCGGTACGAACTTCCCTGCCATCAGCGGGATGGTATGAGTCGTGGTCCATGCAGGTTCATTCTCCTAATCGCCAGCATTGGACCGCGAAACAAAAGCGAAGCGCGTCCTGCTTTGATAAACCCTGTAAATGTTTCAGAAAATTTATTTGAAAGGGAGCGAGGCGGCTGTGTAGGCAGGCGCTGTCTGCCGTCTGCCGCGTGTTGATCATGTGAGCTCCAGCGTTTTGGAGAAACCTTTGTTCTCCCCTGCAGCGTCAGTCTTCTAATCCCGCGGTCTCCGCCCGTTCTCCTGAACGTGATACTCGCAGATGTGACCGTTATAGCTGGCTGTGCAGCGTTGGGACCAGAGGCCATAGCTATACATTACCACGCGGCCGTCGTTCCCGACGTTTCCATTCCACCACCAGGAGGCGGGCAACGCGACCACCTGGCCGTTCGTCATGTCCAGGAAGTTGCCTGACGCGTCCGGTTTCCAGGCGCCGATCCAGTAGTAGCTGCCGCTGACGTAGGTCTTGAGGTACTGCATTTGCTGTTCGGTGTACGGCACGGCCGGCCTCGCCTCCGGATCATACGCCCGGCAGCTGGCGATGACGGAGTCGTTGCCGACGCGCAGTGAGAAGCGACGTTGCCGGTAGGCGATGGTCGGGTCGTCGCTGAGTGTGAAGAGCCACCCAGGCAGGACGGTCTGGTAGAGCGGCTCCGGCTCGGTCGTCGCGGGTTCTCATCCGATTGGCAGCGGCCACGGCCGGCACAGGCCGCTCGCCGAGGTGTGGCTCCACTTGATGCCCCTCGCTGCCACGCACAGCAGGCCGCACTGCGTTTCGAGTGGAGCATCCGCTGGGTGCCAGCGGGGGTCTCGGGCGTGCACCAGCTCCGTGGAAAGGAACTGGTGCCGTCGGCATCCGCGCCGCACGCCACCAGCAGCGTCAGCAGCGCCGCCGGCCACGGCTTCTGCAGCTTGGCCATCAGGTCGTGGGGACGCGGCAGCTGCCGTCGCCAGCGGGACCGCACCGTCCGTCTGCTGCGGCCCAGGACGGTAGGGATCGCTCGCACTGGCTCGAAAGAGGCGCCACGGGGCACAGCCGGCACGTGTAGTCATGACGCGGACTCGGTCACCGTGGGGAGGCGGCTCAAACACGCTGAGAAGCGAATCAATCCTGTTGGTGGCGGGTATTTAGCCGCTGCCGCTTCTGCACTTTTGTGAGGAGCTTGAGCGCAGACCCGCCCATTGTCATGGTATCGACGCACTTGTGCCTAAAATATATGGTCTTAGGCCTTAGAGGGTCAAAAAAGCCCCCCGTTGTTGTATCACAGCTCTTAATGAAATGAAAGAATGAAGCCAGCTTATCTGGCCGCGAGCATTCCTGAAAAGATATTCCGAAGGCCATGACAGCAACGGTTGCTCGTTAGCGTGCAAGCGACGGTAATGTATGGGGACGGTGCAGGATGTCGATTGTAATTCGGCACATGAATGAGCGTCAAGGATTACGCCAGGCGGAATATTCCTTTAAAAATATTAACAAGCGTCATCTAGGTCGTTACCTACTTTATCCTTGCGAGGCCATGGCACATGTCTGTTAAGATCCCTGTTATTCATAAATTCGAAAGGAGCACCAGAAATCACCTATACCGCAATCTCTAAAGTAAAAATGAAGCTGGCAGAGCGCAGGTCTGACCGTTAATACCTCATCCTAGTCAACCGACTTTGCTGCGCGTCCAAATTCAATTGTTTTATTACCAAAGAAGTTATCTCAGAGATGTATGCCTTAGTTTAAACCCGTAGTCCGCGCACAGATGAAACTATTTCCCAAAAATTGCCTCGCTGACAGCCACGGCGTGATTCATCAGACTGCCATAAGTCAACAGCCTTACAGCGTCAGTCTCATTTGTATAAACAAGAGATCCGCTGCTCCACTGTCTTCAGGCATGGAAGTTTGGCGCAACTTCGCCGCCCACTCAAAAAATCTTCCGTACAACCTACAGACGGTAAAAACAACCCACATCGACTGCGTATTAAAAACAGGTCATGGGCATGCAGCCAGAGGGATTCTTTGCTGCAAACAATGAAAAAGGCGGGCGGGTCCGAAAGACAACTTTATATAGGCGCGCGCCGACGCGCGCACACACACACACACACACACA
>NW_023597013.1:0-23607 GCF_011947565.3 Pollicipes pollicipes
AGAGGAGAGAGAGAGGGAGGAGAGAGGGAGAGAGAGAGAGAGAGGAGAGGGAGAGAGAGAGAGAGAGAGAGAGAGAGGAGAGAGAGAGAGAGAGCGAGAGAGAGAGAGAGAGAGAGAGAGAGAGGAGGAGAGGAGAGAGAGAGAGGAGAGAGAGAGAGAGAGAGAGAGAGAGAGAGAGAGATATATATATATATATATATATATATATATATATATAACGCAATTATATACTATATATCATATATATATATTATATATATATATAACACTGAAACAACATCCTCTATTCTCTCGCAGCGAGTTTCACAATGCAGCGGACAGCCTCTTCAGGCGAAAGAAACAAAACGTAACGCAACCATCAAAACAAAAACACTCAAGACGGAAGGAAACATGGGCCAATCCAACGAGGAACGCACAAGACGGAAACATAACCAATCTACAAGGAGCACGTACAAGCGGAAAAAACGCACTACAACGAGAACGCACAGACGGAAAACGTAGCCACTCCAACGAGAATGCTCAGGACGGAAACGTAACCAATCTACCGAGAAGCACAAGACGGAAAACGGAAGCAATCCAACGAGAACGCATATGCTAGTACCACAAAATCCATCCCCAGAATTATAGATCAATTTCACTTACTACTACAATGTGTGATGGAAAAGACGTGTTAGTTGGTGAGAGACGATTTTCTAAAATATAAAATGGTTCTGAAATTCTGAAATCCGATGCAAGATAGGTTCCTTTTCCGGAGGGGAAATTGTCGGTAGGGCAACAATCGGCTGACCTTAGCGGCGAAGTAAAAATAATATTTTTATGCTAGGACATCGTGGACATCACACCTTTCTTGAGGCTTTGCGGCTTAATTAATGCTACGCAGTACACTTTGGACCTCGGTCTCTAATTCAAATAAGTTCTCAATATGTTACAAAGTTCACTTTATGTCGCCAAATATGGTGCTTCAGTTAAGCTTAATGTTTGAAATACATTTTGCATGAAATATGAATGGTAAGACTGACTCTCCTGAAGAGCACATGTTTTCCGATCTATAGTGAACTTGACGACATATTGCATTGTATTGCAATTTGAGGCCGAAGTCAAAAATGTACCGTATTCATAACATTGCGCTTTGACCTGAAATACAAACTGACTGCTGATCGCCCATTGCAGTTGTTGTGTCTGGCTTTTTGATGCCGTCATCTTGTTGTTAGGATTTAAATTGTATCACTCGCTGCACGATCTTTCTCAGAACGGCAATAGACATTTGCACGTGTGCTCAAAGCTGGGAAAATTAGCTCAAATCACTTCAGTCTCTGAGTTAATCGAGCGTCCACCGTGCATTCTATCACGTCTCACCAGGCGATGGGTCACTTTCAGCTGGACCACCGACGAATGGGGCGCGTGCAGCGCTTCCTGTGACGGTGGCCACAAACTGAGGAGGGTCTGGTGCTCGGAGACGGCCAACAACACCCTGGTGCAGGTACGTCGCACGGACAGCGTGCTTCTCGGTGTCCAAAACCATCGCTGCCGCCCAGAGACTGTCCTGACCGGACGTGCATAAGCATGTCTTACCGTTCAGAGACCAGCGCTATCTGCCTCCCGCGGATACCAAGGTGCGTCTCCCGGAGACCGGCTCGTCTCTGCCGCCCGCCGGCGACCAAGACGCGTCTCCGGAGACCGGGCTCTCTCTGCCTGCCCGCGGAGGACCAAGCCACGTCTCCCGGAGACGTCCCTCTCTGCCGCCCGCGGCGACCAAGTCGCGTCTTCGGAGACCGGGCTCTCTCTGCCGGCCCGCGGAGACCAAGCCCCCGTCTCCCCGGAAGACCGGCTCTCTCTGCCCCGCCCGCGGCGGACCATGGTCGGCGTTCTCCCGGAGACTGGCCTCTCTCTGGCCGCCGCGCGGAGACCCAAGCCACCCGTCTCCCGGAGAGACCGTCCCTCTCTGCCGCCCGCTGGCGACCATAGTCGCGTCTTCCGGAGACCGGCTCTCTCTGCCGCCCCGCGGAGACCCAAGCCCGCCGTCTTCCCGGAGACCGGCTTCTTCTCTGCCGCCCGCGGCGACCAGGGTCGCGTCTCCCGGAGACTGGCTCTCTCTGCCGCCCGCGGAGGACCAAGCCACGTCTCCCGGAGACCGTCCCTCTCTGCCGCCCGCGGCGACCAAGCCACGTCTCCCGGAGACCGTCCCTCTCTGCCGCCCGCGGCGACCAAGTCGCGTCTCCCGGAGACCGTCCCTCTCTGCCGCCCGCGGGCGACCAAGTCGCGTCTCCCGGAGACTGGCTCTCTCTGCCGCCCGCGGCGACCAAGTCGCGTCTCCCGGAGACCGTCCCTCTCTGCCTCCCGCGGATACCAAGGTGCGTCTCCCGGAGACCGGCTCTCTCTGCCGCCCGCGGCGACCAAGCCACGTCTCCCGGAGACCGTCCCTCTCTGCCGCCCCGCGGCGACCAAGTCGCGTCTCCCGGAGACCGTCCCCTCTCTGCCGCCCGCGGATACCAAGGTGCGTCTCCCGGAGACCGGCTCTCTCTGCCGCCCGCGGCGACCAAGCCACGTCTCCCGGAGACCGTCCCTCTCTGCCTCCCGCGGATACCAAGGTGCGTCTCCCGGAGACCGGCTCTCTCTGCCGCCCGCGGCGACCAAGCCACGTCTCCCGGAGACCGTCCCTCTCTGCCGCCCGCGGCGACCAAGTCGCGTCTCCCGGAGACCGTCCCTCTCTGCCGCCCGCGGCGACCAAGTCGCGTCTCCCGGAGACTGGCTCTCTCTGCCGCCCGCGGCGACCAAGCCACGTCTCCCGGAGACCGTCCCTCTCTGCCGCCCGCGGCGACCAAGTCGCGTCTCCCGGAGACCGTCTCTCTCTCTGCCGCCAATAGCCGCGGTAGCTCATCAGGCCCGTATCGGGCGCATCAGCCCCACCATCGCGCGCGAGCTCAGTCTCGCCTCAGCCCGCGGCCGGCCCGGCTGAATATGCACACTGTTCCTGTAATTGAAAGGCTCTCGCGGGAGACGGTCAGAGGCAGAATCAGATTATAACTGCAGCTCTGTTGTTAGAGCGGAAATAGCCCCGGCACTAAGACGCTTAGCGGTACGCGTGTGCGTCTGAGCCCGCTGCCGCAGAGCGTTTCCTTCTGACGTGCACCCGGCTTGGCTAATGGGTTGTTCGTTGACTTCGCATGGAGTGGGGCGGGCGGGCGGGCGGGCGGGCGGGTGGGTTGGAGCAGCCCTGTCTCCTTCCGGCGCGCGCTGGAAGCTCGGTCGCACCCGCCCGCCGTCTGCGGATTTGAACAGAGTCGTTCAATCGCACTGGAACAGAGCATATGAACGCGTACGTGGGCGCCGAACTGCCACTAGCTCGCGGCGCGATGGACCACGGGTCGGGACCTCCCCAGCTCACGAACCTGGGAATGGGCAAGAGGGCATCGGAAATCGCTGGATGGAGGGTGACCTGATTGCTGAATGGGCCCGACCTCCCTGCCTATTAGCGGTTCTCTCTTCATCGCTCCCGATAACTGGAAGCAACCGATCCGAGCAGACAGGTATGATTGTGGCATGAGGGCCGGCTGGGGATGAGCTGAATGCGTTAGCAGCCGAGAGCTTTCCAGAAGGACCTCGGCTCTGATTCACGCGATTTGAGAACCACGAAATGAAGGGTTGAAGCGCGCTCTGTGAACAGCTCATGGCGGGATGGTACGCACCCGGACTTGCTGAGCGGACCGGGTCGCGGTGATCAGCCTCTTCGCACGCCGGGCTCACGCATGAGACTCGGTGATGGCCCACCAGGCTGCCACAGCAGCGCTCCCGCCCCCTCTTCCTCGCAATCCGTGTATCCGAACGATTCATTGAATTCGGGTTTGCGTTATTAATTTGGTTCGGATTGTGGTTGCCTACCCGATTTGGATTGGCATTCGGATTTTTGATTTTGGTGGTCGACCTATATGGTTGGGAGCTACGACTACATATTGTTTGGTATTTTTAAGCATCCAGCTTTCTACAAATTTCTTCTGCGTTACTGGACGAAGTCACCTCAGTTATCTCCAATAATGTAGCCTCAGCAGCACAATGATATTGGACTTCACTGAAATGCGGAAGCTTTTTATTTGGAAGACGGTAATATTATTATCTATGGCTAATTGGCTCTGTCGGCTTGAAATGGTTTCATGCACGGATGTTTGCGGGCAAGTAATTTCACTAGCATGGTCAGGAATTGTGTTTACGTTGGTGGGGAAAACGCGCCGAACACCGAGCAGACATGTCCCCCCACGGATGCAAGCCCAGTGATGCACAGCGAACACCGAGGATGCTTCCACAATGCCACGAGAGTTGCCATACATGGTATTTCACTCATCTGGCGCACAAACCTAATTTTGAAGCGTTTTGATGATTTTTTACTCTCGACTTGACCTGGCTGACTAGATAGCTCAGTGGTGTGGTGGTGGTCTCGTGTGCAGAGGAGCCTGGCTCGAATCCTAGTCGCTCTACGGAGAGAATTCAGGTTGTAACGTGTACCCAGTCAAAAACCAAATGTCACTCAGCCTTTCTGAGGAGTCAATATGACCTGACGACACGCAGAGAGTTATCTGGCTGAAGCGGTGCATACATACTAGTAACACATCAGACGTGAACGACAGGCCAAACATTTGTTCTATCCAAAAATTGAGATGTTCGAATATGACCATTTTCACTCTTGCCTACGTAACTGTTAGCTTGTGCGCGCAATGGTATCGGGCCTTGCTAACACTTTTCCCGGGGCTTTGTTGCCAGGTGCCCAAATCGCGCTGCAGCCAAGACCCGCCCACAAGCCGGGAACCGTGCAACTTCGTGGCCTGCCCCAAATGGTACCAGGGCCCATGGTCGGTGGTAAGTCCAGCGCCAGTGTTACCGAGGCCCATGGTCGGTAGTAAGTCAAGCACCAGTGGTACCAGATCCCATGATCTCAGGTAAGCCCAGCGCCAGTGGTATCAGGGCCCATGGTCGGTGGTAAGTCCTGCACCAGTGGTACCAGGGCCCATGGTCGGTGGTAAGTCAAGCGCCAGTGATACCAGATCCCATGATCTCAGGTAAGCCCAGCGCCAGTGGTATCAGGGCCCATGGTCGGTGGTTAGTCCTGCTCCAGTGCTTTCAGGGCCCATGGTCGGTGGTAAGTCCTGCACTAGAGATACCAGGGCCCATGGTCGGTGGTAAGTCCAGCGCCAGTGGTGCCAGATCCCATGATCTCAGGGAAGTCCATCTCCAGTGGTACCAGGGCCCATGGCCGGTGGTAAGTCCGGCACCAGTGCTTTCAGGGCCCATGGTCGGTGGTAAGTTCTGCACCAGTGGTGCCAGATCCCATGATCTCAGGTAAGTTCATCGCCAGTGGTACCAGGGCCCGGTGGTCGGTGGTAAGTCCAACGCCAGTGGTGCCAGATCCCATGATCTCAGGGAAATCCATCTCCAGTGGTACCAGGGCCCATGGTCGGTGGTAAGTCCAGCGCCAGTGGTGCCAGGGCCCATGGTCGGTGGTAAGTCCAGCGCCAGTGGTACCAGGGCCCATGGTCGGTGGTAAGTCCAACGCCAGTGGTGCCAGATCCCATGATCTCAGGTAAGTTCATCGCCAGTGGTACCAGGGCCCATGGTCGGTGGTAAGGCCAACGCCAGTGGTGCCAGATCCCATGATCTCAGGGAAGTCCATCGCCAGTGGTACCAGGGCCCATGGTCGGTGGTAAGTCCAGCGCCAGTAATACAGGCCCCACGGCCGGCGGTAAGCCAGCACCAGGGAACATGGAGAAACCTTATGTTGAAAAGGAAAGGATCACTGACAACAATATAATAGCAGTGAAATCCGCTGTTTGGGTAACTAGAAATTGACATATATATGGCCTCGGCAAGAGCAATTGTACATGACAAGGGGACACGCATTGATGTCAAGGCAATGCTCATAAGACTTAGAGCAGTCGCCATGCGCTTGCCATTCCACGTTATTTAAGCATGAAAATAGTCGCAGATGCTGGGCTGCTGCCGTTTGGGCCAGTTTGGAAGTGCTATTTTAAATTTTAGTAGAAACAATCTCCCAATTTCGAGCATTGCAACCTCTCATTTGTAGTTCAAAAGGTATACTATGGAGGATAGCCGGGACGGGAGCGATCTCCTCTGGGGTATTTGATGAGAATGCAAAGCCGCGTATTCCGATGCACATCGCACTTTATTCCACATTTAGGCGATGCATGCATTGCTCTCCAATAACATCACCGTAATACCACCCCACTGCTCGCAGTCAAGACTTTTTCCATCTTAAGTTTCACCACGAAGGCGCTCTGCTGCTGTAAAAAGGTGATGAGGGTGAAAAAGTATTGGGAAACGGTAAATCCGCACTATGCAAGTAACGAGCAAAACACTAAACATGGCGCTCCACTTAAAATGAAAATGGTTCGGAAATCTACTTTACTGTGACCTTTTCCAATACGAACTGTTACTGGTCACGCACGATATGTATAATCAGGCCCAAAGGCACGTGTCGTATTGTGCTATCAATATTGATAATTGACAGTGAGGCTATTTTTTCCTTCCAAACGCGCAGAACACACCACATCGTGAGTGGCGTTTGTGTTTTGTGCGTGCCCTCGTAGATAAGCACGTTCTGCCTCTACTGGAAGCCAAATGCTCGAGAAGTCCGGAGGGAGATACTTACTGTTTACTGGGCTGTGCCACGCTCTGTAATCCGTTTAAGGGTTTTCGGGCTGTCGGGTTGCTGGACCCGCCCGGGAGTTTGCGCTCCGTCTGTAACAATTAGGTGAGCCAATTGTTGTATGCAGCCCAATGCGAAGATCGTGGGGGCTGCAAGGCGTGCTGGTCTTGAAGGGGTCTGCTGCTCCGGACCTTCATGTCAAAACGCGCACCGCTTCGGGTAGTCCTCCAATCAGGCTGATATGCTAAGTGATAGATGGTGACTGATGTGCCCTCCAATCTGACACAGTCGCGGGCGGGCGCTGACGTGGCCGCCGTCTCGTCCAGCCGCGGTCGATGTCTCCGGCCCCGGCGACCCGGTCGGCGGTCCGTTCCGGGGTCGGGGCGCCGGTTCCGAAGCCGGCGACGCGGCGCCCCCCATGGGGCGTCTCTTCCTGCTTGGCGGGGCGGGCTGGGCCGCGGGTGGTCCAGAGCCTACCCCCGCCCCCGGCGCCGGCGCCGACGCCGACCTCTGATCCGACACACTCAGACGACGCCTGGCGTAGCTGCGGATCGACCCACATGACACCACTTAGTGGTGTCGCTTAGTGGTGTCACGGGTTCAATGGGACAACGGTGCTCCCCTTGAGACACCGCCTGCGAACGACATGGCGGACGAGTCGGACCCTGTTACCCCGTGCTGACCTCGGGCCCGGCGGACCGTGGACCCTGACCTGAAGCCGATCTTCACGACCGGCTTCTCGGCGCTGCCTCGCCCTGCGCTGCCATCAGGCTGGTCTCGCAGATCTGTTGCAGACGAGATACATTATATCCACGGTGTCGTATTTACCCAGGAGGATCGACACATGTGATGTTGGGTTGTTCACAGCGACTCTGGCGGAACGGAAGAGCTACCTATCGTTGCACGCATTTTTTTATGTCAAGATGGACCGTATGCATTCACCTCAGCAGAGGAGATGACTGTGTAGAAAGTCAAAATAGCGAAGCTCTTGTGCAGACACTTCTCAAGTACGTGGGGTCAGAGATGTTCTCATGTTCTCATCTACTGGCCGCCCACGTTGGCCGAATAGTGATGCTTAAAACCTTTCGTGATTTTTCCCTCACCAGTGCCTGCGGTACCTTTATTCTGGCTGGGCCCTGAAGTGACTATTAAAATGAAATTCACACGACTGCATGTGCGTTTATTGAGCCAAACCTGTAAAAATTTGATCAAAACGGGTCCCCGCTGAGCCGAAGATAGATCGTAGGAGAATCCATTGAGGAGTTATCGGTTCCGGTTCTCCGCGAACAGCTACAGAGACATCGATCGTGATCAACGAGTTCGGCTACCCGCATACATAATGCATAACGTTTTGCATGTTATTCATGCATACATGTATGCATGGCACACATTGATGCAGAGGTATACAACGGTTGCATCATAACTAATTATCTGGTTGTTGTAAACGTCTTGGCAGTTGCGTAAACGTATCGAGTGCAGAGTGTGTATTGAGTTGTAGTGGTTTTCAAGTTTGATACATGCCCCGTGAAACAAGTCACATTTTGAAAGGAATTTCCTAGCCGAATCAACTAAGGATATAGCGCAGCCCTTCAACTCGCAGAATTTAATCAACGGTGTTCTCCGTTGAATTACTCAGTGCTATTTGCTATGCCAAGGCTTCAAAAGCTTGATTTTGCCTCGTGCTACAGGCAGAGGCTCGGCAACAAATGAAATTATCAAGTGTGGCTGCTGGTGCTGTTTCATCGCGCAGCCGTCGCTCAGGGTGAAACAAATAATTTCGGAAAGTTTGCCATCTGCTTGCCAAGAGTGTCTGAAGTTTACTGAATCATCGGAGAAGAATGCTTCAGATTTTTCGTCATCAATCCGTTCAGATTTCCGACGCAGTTTGGGGCTTAACCCTCAACCGGGCGTGTGTTTGGTGGTATCAGTACCAGTAGCAGTATCAGTAGATTGGAAACCCTCCACATAGTGGCTATTACGGTTTCAGGTCATACAGGCGCAGTATAAAAAGGCATGCACAAAAGGTATAGACCATAATGATACCAACAGTGGTCGAAGAGCTAAAACAGGCCCATCAGTGCACCGCGGGCTGGACCAGATCGGTGGTCAGTGGATAACATAACAGCGCGTATGTTTCTCGGGTTGAAACAGCGGCGCGTGAGACAAAAAGCGCGCGGACATTGTGACGCGCACCGTCCTCCTTCAGCGCCCCAAGCACTTAAATCACGTCGCGGTGTGCCACCGTGACCTCGATCTTCAGCCATCCCAGGGAACTTAGAGCCAGAGTTTTATGATGGCGCTTTTTGGAACCGGCAATTACTCTTGGAGCAAACTTGATTGCTTTTTTGAACTTTGCATTGTTGACTGTCTCCCCGTTGCACACTGAGACGATCTGAAGTAAAGGAATGACATAATTGGTACAGAGAAACGAGGATGCCGCTGTATTTTTCACGACGTTCGAGACATGGGCACGCCGCGACAGACCGGAGTCAACTATGCCGCAGATAATTTGGATACTGTTTGAAGCAGGCTCAGTCGAACTGCTAACTTCAAGTGGAAGTCAGCTGACTTTTTAGCGTTTTGCTTGGATCCCACGAGTATAGAGGCAATTTTTGTTCCGTTCATTTGGAGAGGATCGGTACTGAACCAGTTCTGAATCTCACGCATGGCAAGTTCTCGTCTGGTTTTGAGGTCGGCGAGACCCGTTCCGTTAGGGCGCGCGCAGTCCACGTGCATGGTTTCGTTAGCGTAGGAGATGAGGCGGCCATGAGTCAAGTTTCTGTGCAGATCGTTGGTAAACAAAATTCAACAAATTGGACCGGTGATCGAGCTCTCAAGTCCACTGCATGGCATGGGGTGAGTGGGCCGTCCTCCACGCACAACCTGCCCTCGACCACTCAAACAGCTCTTAAACCATCTCGCATCGGTAACGCCATACCAAAACAGCTTGGTGAGGTGGACGTGGTCGACGCTATCGAACAACTTTGACAAATCGATCGTCGTTACCTACGATACGAGACCGCCGTCGTTGTTGGTGGCCAGACGTTCGACTGCGGGGAGCATGGCATCCTCGGTCGAGTGGTGCGTTCTAGAGACACTAGGATGATGCAGCTGTCCTGTCGCGTTTAAACACTCCGTTAGCTGTGTGCAAGCTAATAACACTCGGAGGGGGTTCTGGAATAAGTTTCGAACCGTTACACGTAGTCCCAGCAAATTTGCGGTGCCAGTCATTGGATCCATCTGGTACATTCTAAACGGGACAGCATTCAATGTTGACTGGGGTCACGGCGGTTCGTGACGTGATCAATAAAGGCTTGGCTGGCTTCTCACACGGACCAGTTCGCAGCATCCTCTATGGTTTTAGGCCGTTTCGGTGTGATTTATGGGCTGGTTTGATTGCGCACCAGTGATCGCAGTAGTCACGAGGTCGCCTTAGGTCACCGGCATACGTCATGTGCGTTCAAATCGCGGATGTTGAGCCGGAGCGATGTGAGCCGCGTTCGATACTTGTATCCGCGTATTTGTTACGATAGGGGAGCTGACAGTAATAACTAATCGCTACCGCCGGTCTCGTGGAGCAGGAAAAATGAACTAAAGCATGTGAGGGGCTGACTGGACCCCGACCTGACCTTGCCTTGACCGCATCCCATCTTGACTCTGAACCTGTTTGAACGTTATATTATGATCCTGCGCGCATGAACATACTGGTTGTCTGGTGCCGTGTCCAGAGTTCGACAATATTATAACTGTCCGTAGAATGTTTTGCAGCGGTTTGATGATTGTGATGTTTGTAGGGCATTTTGCTTGATTTTTTACCTCGTCCGTGACTTGTCGGGTGTCAGGTCAACGATTCCTGGATGAAACTGACTGGAGGTATCGAATCCCGCTTTGTCTGTGTCCGATCTAGCGATTAGACCCCGATATAGCAGTTGGGTTCCTCCCGTGCCGTCCAGCCGGCCGCGTTTGGCGGCATCTCCCAGCCAGCGTCGGCTCAAGAGACGTAGCGTTACCGGTCAGTCGATTTGATTGCCCCCCTCCCCCCCCCCCCCCATTGTCCGAATCTTCCGCGGACATCCCGCGACTACTAAAGTGGCATTTCAGGAAAGTGGCGTTTTAAAACGGACGACGAAGCCGCTGAATGGTGGCATCCATCTGCTGTTTTGTTCCTGCCGCCGTCTGAGTCGACGCCGCTGGGTTTTCAGTTCAGAAGGCGGGGCCGTCGCGTCGCAATCCAGAGAGCCGAGCCAGCTGGACCTGAGCTCGTGCAGTCGAGCTCAGCCAACGAGCCCGTTTAAACCAGCCAGGCCCGTTAGTCGGAGCGCTTAGCCCAATGGCATCCGAGCGGCCATTATTGCGTTGCCTCCATCACAACGACCGAATCGATGTCACCCGACTGTAAATTCTTATCTTTAGTGTCTCCATTTCATCTAATCTGGAGTGTTCGTGGCTTTTCCTGCGCTCATTTGTTTCAGTCGTTATTTTCTGTGACAGATCTCATTTGTTCGGAGAGGACAAATCGGTGGCGTGATTGGGGCCGTGGCCGCGGAGCTGGCGGCCGGCCGGGGTGGCGACACGACGGGACGGGTCACGCCGTCGGCTCTGGCTCTGGTCACGCTGCCGGGACCGCGACTCGGGCTCCAGTCACGCTGCCGGGGCCGCGACTTTGGCTCTGGTCACACTGCCGGGGCCGCGACTCTGGCTCTGGTCACACTGCCGAGGCCGCGATTCAGGCTCCGGTCATATTACCGGGGCCGCGACTCTGGCTCCGGTCACAGTGCCGGAGCCGCGACTCTGGCTCTGGTCACACTGCGGATACCGCGACTCAGGCTCTGGTCATGCTGCGGTGACCGCGACTTTGGCTCCGGCCTCACTGTCGGGATCTCGGGCTCTGGCTTGACTTTGGCCTGCATGCCAAAGAGATGTCAATCGAGTTGGACTTAACAAAGTGCCGTTAGTCATAACTTCATATTTTCAGATATTAATTTGATTCAAGCATACATTTTCATTAACGTTAACCCGTCCATTGTTCTATACAGAAAGTATGTTAGTCGACTCTGAGTGAAGCTCAACAGGCCGAGATACTTCTAAACCATTAAATTTAAATCATCATATCATCAGTGACTGTTGAAAGCGGAGGATGAGATCAAAGAAACCTCGAAGAAATGGATATCTCTGTGTGATGTTTTAATGCAGTGTTTCAATGAGATTTGGTTAGATCCTGCTCAAAACATTAATATTTAATGTATTTTTATTCTGTGCACACTATCACAATTCTATCATTTCTTGCCTTGTAATGAAGTATATATATATATATATATATATATATATATATATATATATATATATATGTATATACGTATATACCACATGCATGTCCATGCGCCAATCAGGCGGTCAAATGGACCAGTTCTTCAACATTCGCTCCCTCTAAATTAATGGGCTGATGCGACAAACTCGTGTTATTCTCTGGGCTGTGCTGCCCGCTGAGGTGGCCTTTTGCTTTGTCCCAGGCATTGTGGATATTCATAGACGATACTCCATTCAGCAAAGCTCCACCACGTAACCTTTATAAAGGCAAAAGATTCTCATAGTCGTCGCAGCTGTTGCGGTGTATGATGCATTTTATGGGGCTCGTAAGGTTTTAGTTGCCTGGTTGCGTGCATATAACTTGTTATGGCTGTTTAGCGAATGATATCAAAGTATCCGCAAGCAAATGCAGCCTGAGGGCAAATAAAAATCGTTGCAGGGTAGCCATTTTAGCCGTCACGCGCTGGGTCCAAGCCGCTTGGTCATCCTTGCTGAGAGTGGTACTGCCACTCGGGTTAGATTGGTACCGCTTATGTCTGGGGCACCCACCTGTTAGGTGCTTTTCACGGGCTACCAAGCCCGCTTTGCTATCGACTCGGCCGAAGGCTGTGTCGCCTGAGCGTGCCCATGCAGCACGCCGACGCTGTGGCGACCGACCCAGCCACAGCTTCTGGGACTGTGTCGGCGGCGGCGACGATGGTGGGCGCGCCGTCCGGTCCACCCGGACCTGCGGCCGCCAACGCCCCCGCCGCCCCGTGCCACCCGTGCGGGGCTACCAGCCGGCGCTCGGAGGAGACACCTCTCGCGCGCTCGCTCGACTCCTGAATCAATAATGACCTCCGGAGCGGCTTCAGGTGGGCGGCCGGCCGGGCTGCCGGCTCGTCCGCCGGCTCGTCCGCCGGCTCGTCCCGGTCGCGACCAGTCCGGGGCCACATCCACGGCCGCCGGAGGCTCACAGGTCACCGGTCAGAGCAGCAGGCACTCACGGGTCGGCCGAGCAGGCTCGGCGCAAAACAGGCCCGTGCCGGGCGCCACGCTCTTTGTCCGCTGTCCATTTTCGACGGCCCTAATCATATTTTGCGCGTTTTCTGGGAATCTCTCGGAGCTTTGATATGGAAATAGCCGGCGACGCGGGCCACTATCTGCGCTTCGTGGGCAATAGAGCGTCGGAAAAGCCACTGCTCGCGGCGTCTGTACCCAGCAGAGCCGCTGCTGGCGAAGGCGGGACTCGCACTGATGTTTCATGGCCATCTGTTGGTTGTAGAAGTCTAGTCCCGTCTCCATCTATGCGATTATTTTGAAGCTTTATCAGCATGTGACCCGTGAAGTCCGAGCATCGATTATGCAAATAATGTGCCGAATGGGCCTACCAGGGGGCTGCGTAAGCTCCTGACAGGACTGTGGTACGTGAGGTGTAACATTCACGTGCCCTAAAGTATTGAATGTTTGGTGGTGTTCAATGTTGTGGTCCATATGTGATTCAAACGATGTCTTTACTTCGTCTTCTTTCCAAACACCTTCGGCTTTAAGCCCTCCGCAAAAAGGAGGCCCAAGGCTCCCAAGCCTTTTTCAAATGTGAAACCAACGCCGGCGGAACCTGGAATCGATTCAGGAGTCATGGCTTTTCTGGACTCGTGATGCAAGTAACCCGACTTATTTCGCAGCTTAATCAGACTCAAATTTCGTTTTGTTAGTTGAAAAGCCTTGGGATTCAGAGCTAGGATTTGGACCTCCGCATAAATGAACATTGATTAAACTCGAACTCAAATGGCATTGCGAACGTGGGATTCGGACTCAAACTCAACCAAAAAGAACCATAGGCTTCACACAGGCTTAAACCAGGTCTCGAACTTTCACTCAAGACGGAGGGACTCCGGGTCTGACTCGGGTTGGGCTTCCAGACAAGGACCTATGCTTCCAAGCACGAACCTATAGCTACCCTCCACTAGCTCGCAATAAAGACTCTCTGTTCACTGGTCGTATCGATGCCTGCCATTGTCATTGTTTAGACCACAGTGGATGCACAAACTACGAGGATAAATTTGTTTGTGAACTAAACTTCTCGTCCGAACAGCGGCAACTGTGGGACTAAGCAAATTAGTGTGAACTATAGAAAGGTGTGAAGCTGCAGTGTTACCCAGAATCACGTCGTTTACGGGACGAAAGCCACGTATAGAACTGTGTAGCATGCTATTTCGTCGAGTATACTAAAGTATCCTTGACAATAGCTTCGCAACAGCATTAGCAACTAGCTGAGTCGAAATGCTGGATTATGCAAGCTTTGCCGAGAAGTCCTTCGGGCCTACTTGCCTTATAATCGTGGCTAATCCGTGCGGAATATTGCCAGCACTTGCGCCTTGTCAAAGCGCCCTCAGGAGGAATGTGTGCCCCCACACGCTTAGCTCAAGCCTCTGTCCATCAAAGCCATTCATGCTACACTCAAATAGCGCCAATCAATCAAGCTAACGGTCGGACACGCTAATGTGGGCCTGGAGGAGTGGCGCACCGGACTGACGCCGAACACGCGTGCCGCCGATCAGTGTTGGTCCGCCGAGACCCGCGCACCGGCCGAGGGACCTGCCCGAGGGAGCCCGCACAGCCCGACCGAGGGTTCTGAGGGAGCCCGCACAGAGCGGGCGTGGGTCATCCGAGGCAAACCGCACAGACCGGCCGAGGGTCTTCTGCGGGAGCCCGCACGGGACGGGCGAGGGCCGTCCGCGGGGGCCGTCCACGGGGGCCGTCCGCGGGGGGCCGTCCACGGGGGCCGTCCACGGGGGCCGTCCGCGGGGGCCGTCCACGGGGGGCCGTCCGCGGGGGGCCGCCCGCGGGGGCCGTCCACGGGGGCCGTCCCGCGGGGGCCGTCCACGGGGGCCGTCCGCGGGGGCCCGCCCGCGGGGGCCGCCCACGGGGGCCCGTCCACGGGGGCCGTCCACGGGGGCCGTCCACGGGGGCCGTCCGCGGGGGCCGTCCACGGGGGCCGCCCGCGGGGGCCGCCACGGGGGCCGTCCACGGGGGCCGTCCGCGGGGGCCGTCCACGGGGGCCGTCCGTGGGGGCCGCCCGCGTGGGCCGCCCACGGGGGCCGTCCGCGGGGGCCGTCCACGGGGGCCGTCCGCGGGGGCCGTCCACGGGGGCCGTCCGCGGGGGCCGTCCGCGGGGGCCGTCCACGGGGGCCGTCCGCGGGGGCCGTCCACGGGGGCCGTCCGCGGGGGCCGTCCGCGGGGGGCCGCCCGCGGGGGCCGTCCGCGGGGGCCGTCCACGGGGGCCGTCCGCAGGGGCCGTCCACGGGAGCCCGCGCAGACCGGGCGAGGGTCATCCGATACAAATCGCACAGACCGGGCAAGGGCCGTCCGCGGGGGCCGTCCACGAGAGCCCGCGCAGACCGGACGCCTGAAGCGAGCGCCTGGTGCGGCCGCAGCGTCAGCGGAGACGACTGGAGCGAGCAGGAGCGCCTCCGGGCGCAGACATCTAGGGCAGCATAGAGCTTGAAATTAAGGTTCTTGGTGGCATTGAGGCCCTATCAGCCGCGGCTCGCTGTGAAAGGGCATCATATCTCTTGTACAGCCCATGATCGTCGCGTTGTTGGCGGTGCAATGAAGCCGGCCGCCGTCGGCTGTCGCATTTGGCTTGACAGACTGAACGTGGTGTCATTGCCACCACGGCACCCGGATGCCATTAGGTTTCTGTTTCGGCTCTGTCGCTCGACGGCGTCCTCGCTCGATCTGTCGCTGTTTGCATCAGGCGGCTCTCATCTTCAACATCAGAGGGCTTCGCACCGCGGGGCCTCCCGCCCGCCGACGTCTGCTGGTCAATAAATGCCCGCTGGCGCCGGCTGTGTGGCTTCGCGGCCGGACGGCCGGCGAAAACACGGCCTCATTGAACACCATCGGCCGGCCGACAGCGGATGGAGCGGCTGGTGACCAACGGGCCGGGCGCTGACCCTCGACGGACGACGTCTAGCCGCTCGACACCCAGGCGATGGTGGCCGGCGTCGGGGCCGGGGCCGGGGCTGGGCCGGGGCCGGGGCTGGGCCGGGGCCGGCGACGGCACGGGTGTTAGAAACATCGGTCGCCGTTGTGGGAGCTTCGCGAACAAACAAGCGTCTTTAGAAATGAAGGTGATTTGTTTGGCGTGCGTCGTTAAGAGCCGCTCCAGACACTTGTCGCGTGGCGAGCTGACCCTCTCAGTAGTTCAATTTGACGGCTCAGCATTATTCCGCCATGTTTGGCGTGCTGCCGCGCTTGACCGCGGATCAGCCGATGCCTCGCGCATGGGACAGCATGCCTCGTCCGGACACCGACAGTGAGTGCCGAGTGCCGGTCACATCCGAAGCCTGTGAGAGGTCAACATCATCAGCGGCAGTCGAGCTCTTTGTTTAACTTGTGACATTGACTAAAACCGACATATCCCAATACGCAGGTACTGAAAAGCATTGCGGCTTGCGTCCACATACTACAAAACCCTGTCCTTACTCCAATGTCCCTAGTACGTGTTCGATGCGCCCACGTTTCCGGTGAAATCCGCTTCGCGTTAGTGATGTCGGGGCTACGTGGCAGCCTGCCCCAGCGGCGGTGCCTGCAGCTGTCGCCCCAGCAGCGGTGCCTGTGGCTACCGCCCTCCAGCGGCGGTGCCTGCGGCTGCATGCCCCAGAGGTGGTGCCTGGCGCTGCCTCCCCAGAGGTGGTGCCTGGGGCTGCCTCCCCAGCGGCGATGCCTGCGGCTGCCGTGCCTGCGGCTGCCGCCCCAGCAGCGGTGCCTGTGGCTTCCGCCCTCCAGCGGCGACACCGGCCGTCTTACGGCGGTCGCCGCGACGCAGTGCTCCGCCGCGCGGCCAGACGGCAGTCTGCCGACAACCGCGCCCGCCCAGCAGTCGGGTTTTGAATATTGGGTTTGGCGTGCGGCTCGGCCGAAATCATAAATTGAGTCCGGAATTGCCCCGCGAAACGGCGCCGAATCACCTGCAATAAATCGGCTGGCGGGCGGGCCCGCTCCGCTGAACCGTGCTGAGGGGGCCGGCACGCGGCGCGGAAGACAATCGCTTCCGCCGCGACGCGGAGGAACAGGCCCGCCGCTGGAGAACAGTGGCGCCCGTCCTGAACACCGAGGCGTCTCGGCATGGACGATGTTGTGATGCGAGGTAGAAATACGTTTACGCGAGACAGTCCCTTTTTTAAATGTTGTGATAGCCATAGAAAGACATGTTTATGGGTCAACTGGAATGTAAAGCATGCGAAAACGAAAAAATGACTTTGCCCGACGCTATGTTTCTACTTACGCTAGGTTAATAATTACGCATTTCTCTTAACATCGTGCCGTGTTTCGTCATATTTTGGAAGGATTCTGTTCATGAAAACACTTCGTTGTTGAAGGGCTTGGAAGTTGTTTTTAAAGATATCCTAGTTGTTATGCAAATCAGTTCAGGAACTTTCGCACCACTGCATGCCTCGCGTTTATTGGTAACTTAGATGTTCATATTATCCCTCTTTTCGCACCCACGCCAAATTTAAACCATTCGAGCAGCTGGATTTTCGTTCCCGCTCCAGTCGAGCGTCATGCATAGATAAGAGCAGTCGACTGCTGCGTGGCCCTACTCAGATGCCCTGGGTTTTTTATCAATGTTTTCCCTGTTCAATTAATGCTGTGTTTAAATGCATATGGTAACCCACGGGATGAAACGCTGCTGAGATGATAAAATGCTAGGGTCGGGGCCACACTAGCATGACAGGGGGTGTTAGCCTCATTCTGGCGTGATAAGGAAAGACCGGGGTTTTCCAGCTCAAACAGGTATTAAACGGTACTGTGAGTTCCAACTAAACGTGCTTCGGTTGGCATATCCGACGGCCTGTTTACCCGCAACTTCAAAGGGTGTTTGCCTTTCACTGTGCTTCAGACTTCCACGCACAGCTATTTGTTGGATGTTTGCTGTCCTCACTCCGCCAACCGCGATGTCTCATTAGACATGCGCCAAGCTTTATTGTATCAGTTTGTCAAGAGTCATTTTACCTCAGTAATGCATGACGTTACATGTGTAGCCGTGGTGCTCAGGTAACGCGCGGGGCAATCTCCCACGGTGGCATCCGTCACGGCCGTGCCGGCGCTCGCCGGCGCCGCCGGTCTGTGCCAGCGCCTCACTGCTTGCCGCCGTCGGCCTCCAGTGCTCAGTGACCTGCGGCGACACGGGTCAGCAGACGCGAGCCGTGTTCTGTCGGGACGCTCGCGGCCACCTCAGCGACCACTGCGACCCGGCGCTGAAGCCGGACGGACGCCAGCCGTGCCCCAGTCTCATCTCGTGCCCTCTCAGCCAGGTCAAGGACGCGCAAGGTACGCCGGCTGGCTGGTCGGGTCCGTTTGGGAGGCGGTTTAACCAGCAGTTGCAGTTTCCTTTGGGGAGCGCCTACACTGGAACGGAAGATCTCACATTGGCTGATGATGGCTCAAGGTGTATTGATCCCGTTTGAACCCGCTCTTGTACAACGGATTTGATGGCGGGTGTTTGCAATGACGTAATGTAAACCGAGATCAAAAGTTTCTTAGAATAGTTAAGGTGTAAGGATCATGATTTATTTCCTTGCTTCTCTCGCCGAGTGTGAGTTCCAGTGCAATCTATTCCTGAGGGTGATATGCTCTCAATGTAAAATAGCACAACTGGCTAAAACAGGTTGCAATATAAATGTAAGTGGTCGTAACCACGTGGGCGACGTTATCGGTGCTGCACATACACAGCAACACAACAACACACACACACACACACACACACAACACACACACACACACACACACACACACACCACACACACCACACACACACACACACACACACACACACGATATATATATATATTATATATATATATATATATATATATATATATATATAATATATATATATATATATATATACACATATATATGCATGTATCTCTCTCTCTCTCTTCTCTCTCTCTCTCTCCTCTCCTTCTTCTCCCTCTTCTCTCTCTCTCTCTCTCTCTCTCTCTCTCCTCTCTCTTCCTCTCTCTCTTCTCTCTCTCTCTCTCCTCTCTCTCTCTCTCTCTCTCTCTCTCTCTCTCTCTCTCTCTCTCTCTCTCTCTCTCTCTCTCTCTCTCTCTCTCTCTCTCTCTCTCTCTCTCTCTCTCTCTCTCTCTCTCTATCTTACTGTTTTAAAATAATTGCACCGTCCGTGAAGTAGGGTGAGGTAAACGCGTCAATAAAATATATTGGAAGAGACCGTTGTTGCTGGTTATTGAAGTAAGATCACCTGTCAGACACAAGGCCACGAAGTCTTTCATATCGGCCGCGGCGACACACTGCTCTAACCAGTTTGAGAACGGAGATAAACGCACCAACGCAAGATTATCAGACGAACGTCAGCTATATTTTTAACGTTTGCAACGCTCAATACCGCTGAGCGAATTGCCGGCGTGTTACGACATCCCGCAACCACGGTTTGAATTAAGTTACCGGCACTTGCTGCTGCATGGGCCTCCACTGTTTCCCCGTCTTCCTTTGTCACTGCGTCTGATGGAGCTGTCATGCGGCGTGCCATTCCCTCCTGCGCTGTGGCAGTGGCTACCCAGTTGTCCTTGGCGCCGACTTCCTAGCGTCGAAAGCCGGCCTGTCTCCTGTTATACCCAGTCTGGTGCTTGTCCATCCCCACCGTATGCCGTGCCGTGCCGTGCCGTGCCGTGCCGTGCCGTGCCGTGCCGTACCATGCCGTGCCGTGCCGTGCCGTGCCGTGCCGTGCCGTGCCGTACCGTGCCGTACCGTACCGTGCCGTGCCATGCCGTACGTGCCGCGCCATGCGTGCCGTGCCGTGCCGTACCGTGCCGCGCCGTGCCGTGCCGTCCGTGTCGCGCCGTGCCGTGCCGTGCCGTGCCGTGCCGTGCCGTGCCGTGCCGTGCCGTGCCGTGCCGTGCCGTGCCGTGCCGTACCGTGCCGTGCCGTGCCGTGCCGTGCCATGCCGTACCGTGCCGCGCCGTGCCGTGCCGTGCCGTACCGTACCGTGCCGCGCCGTGCCGTGCCGTCCGTGTCGCGCCGTGCCGTGCCGTGCCGTGCTGTGCCGTGGATCGTCTGGCGAGCGGCCTCTGCCACCCAGCCGGTGCCGCCGGCCGCCGGTGCGGGTGCGGGTCGGAGGTCATGACAACCCGACCCCGGCCGACCCCGGTGGGGCGGCTCGGTTGCGTCCGGCGGAGCCCGACCCGCTTGGCCGCGCCAGCTCAGCAGGTGGGCCGGCTCTGCGCGGGCGGCCGGCGCCACATGACCGGGGGTCACCAACCAGCGTCACCCCTGGCGACGACGGACAGCGGCGGCCGGGTGCGGCTGCCGCCACCGGAGCCGGACACCATCCGGGCCCGCCACCGCCGCCACCGCCGCAGCTGGCGCCGCCGGGCCGGCCCATGCCCCCCCCCCCTCCCCTCCACCCTCTCCTTTCATGAGGCGCTTGTGACGCAAGGGATGGCGTTGTGTCTTGAGTGACGGATGTCCGCCTGAGAAGCGCTGGATGAGGTGTGTGACCTGTGCCATGCAACATCGGTGTATCGGCGGTGATGTAACCCGTGCACGCGCCGTCGGCCGGCTTTGATGACACGTGGTCCGGGTTGTACAAGCGTGACCTGCTCCAGCTGTCACGAACATCGCGTTTCCGTGTACATTGGACAGGCAAGATCAAGCTCCGAAAGGTTGTTTTAATTAGACAGAGGAAATGCAAAAGTGTATATGCACTGGTGTCCACCATCACTTATGCAGTTCAAAAAGCCCATTTAATAATCCAGAAGTACCGCGGGTGATAACAGTCCCATCAAAGTGTCAATCGAGGTGTGCTTGATCCGAATTACGAACCAAAGCAGGATCAGAATGTCTTTGAAGGCGTGTTCCGCGCGTGATGAGCGCAGCGTCGGAGTGCGGCCGGCTGGCGTCGTGCCGGCGCGCCCTGCCCCGCTGGCTGACGGCGACCTCTGACTGCCGCGTTTCCGGCAGGGCTGCCGCTGGAGCTGCCGTACCAGCTACCGTTGGCGGCGGCGCAGCCCCTCTTCCCCGCGGCCGTCCAGTCCAGCCAGGCCCTCACCCCCAGCACCGACCCCAAGTGAGTGGCGGCGGTGGTGTCCTCGTGGCTGAGCGCCGGAGCCCAGCTCCTCATTGGCTTCGACCTGAGCTCCGCCTGTTGAGATGACGTCATAGATATGCACCAGCGGAGGACGTCTTTAATTCGAAATGTGGCTACAACTGGAACCAGCAGGTCCAACCGATAGAGACATATAGCACGCAGGAATGGCGCGCTTGAATATTATTCGAATAACCTTTGTTGGCAAGTGATCTGCAGCTAAGTACATCAATATCGATCACACTTTCCGCATTAGAGTGGAATCTGCCCGTTCGCCGGACATACCAGGCCGTCAACAGCGCATCGACCGTTGCTGTGCGTTGTCAGGTCAGCACCGACAACTTGCTTGTAAACAAACGCTCTTCGTCTCTCGGCCGAGTAGGGAATGGGCCGGGTGGTGACGTCATAGGTAAGGGATGGCTCACCCCGAAGTAAGGAATGGCTTCCATCGGCTTATGAAAACGGGCCTCAGGTTGTCGGCGGCTCCAGCGCCGTCTTCGGTGGCTCTAGCACTGCTCCGTTGTCTGGGTTATTTCCAACATCACTTCTGAGTCTGTTGCTTGCTGATTGCCGTGTGTGGTCGCCAGTAGCAGTAAATACAAATTAGTACACGTGCCGAGCAGTGCCTTGGAAATGATAATTCGTTAGGTTTAGCATTATGGACGTGGTGTGGCCTGTGCGTTAAAATGGAGTAATCGCCTGAATAGCCGGCGAAGCCTATAGCAGCTGCGATAACTGTAAATTAAAGCGCTTCTTATTTCAGGCGGGCGAATGGTCCGAATAAAAGTAAATCACTCACGTGTAATTAGCGCCGGCTGCCATTGAGCGGAGCCGTCGTCGCCGGCGGAGCTCGGTGTTATAAAGCGGCGCCCTGGTGGCCAGTACCGGGTGTGAATCATTGTTATTGTCGGGCGGCGGCTTGCCTCGCGTGTCGCCGGCGCCCGCCGAGGCTCGAGCGCGTGTCATAACAGAGCGCCACTAAGTGGCCGGCTGAATAATTCAGCGCCGGGGTGGCCGGCGCCACTGCGGTCAGTAGCCGCCAGGTCAGGACCCTCACTCCCCGAGGGAGGAAGAGCGAGACCCTCAGGGCCCTCACCTCCCTCGAGGGAGGAAGACCGAGACCCTGGTGTGGGGCGCGGACGGTCAGGACAGCGTCTTCAGGCGGGACGAGCCTGGCCAGAGGCAATCAGGGCTCCGATCCGGCTTTTTAGAAATAGAGCAACGACGAGGCGACTTGCGTCTTAAATTAAAGGCGGATATTTCACCGCAGGTGTTGGCGGTGGTGAGACGGTCTCTGCTTAAGCCTGTGACCGGCGTGATCACGTGGCCATCGCTGTGAGCGGTGTGACCACGTGACCTGCGCTGAGACCGGTGTGACCACGTGGCCAGCGCTGGGACCGGTGTGACCACGCGACCTCCGCTGTGACTGGTGTGACCACATCGTGCTACACATACTTGACAGGGGTTCAAGCCAGGGCTCTGATCCCTGGGGAGTGTATGGATCCCCTTCCGGCGGCGGTACCGGGAGCTGACTCCAGGCGTAGTCTCCCGGCTCGCACGCTTCGAGTTCGTTCGAGCGTGCGAAGGCGTCGGAACAGCGAAGCGCGTCGGTAGAAAGCTCACTCTTGAACGCAACTGCGCGAGCGCTGGGCATAATTTGGAGGAGGTGAGGGAGTAAGCGGTTCAAATTTGGTCGCACGATGGTCCCTGGGTGCTGTCAGGACCGCCTCAGTCACTGGCGCTTTAAACTAAGGGCATGGTTTGACGTGCGCCGTGTAAGCCGCGTGCTCCCCCCCCCCCCTCCGCACCTCGTAAAAAACTCGTAGTCTGAACATGCAGCGCGTCACTCCATGCAGCTCAGACCTGTCATTGCCCAGCCTGTCCAGCTGCAGAGCCTTCCCCATGCCATGGCTTCCCCTCTGGCCGCCGCCGCCGCCGCTTCCCGGTCAGCGGCGGCGGCGGTCCCGGCGCGTTGCTGCTCAGTATAGTGGTCGGGGCCGCTGACGCCGGCTGGCTGCCGCGCTGGGGGAGGGGGGGGGGGGGGGGCTCCGACACCCCGACGAGCCGCGCCGCCGCCGTGCTCGACGTCTGCCGGATCACACAGTCACTGAGCACACGTCTGACGGACAATGCGATTGTCTTTTGAAGCGTGATGTGCGACGCGCCTGTCGTCATCTCCAGCAGTTCTACGCATGTGTGATTCCCCACGCGGGGTTTTTCTTCGTGTCCTGGTGCGCGCTAAATGTACCAGGATCATTCCCATTAACTAGAGCGCGCTTTGTAGAGAGCTGATACCACCACTCGCCAGTGCCGGCTAATGAAACGAGTGTCATATAAGGCTAATTTATGAGGACTCTCTGGCGCGGCTTGATCCGATAGCATTTGACGGCGGCTCCGCCTTGGCTTGCCTGCACGCACACATATCGTCGGCCGGTGGATTCGTTTGAAGAGAACGTCATTTTCTGGGCCGTCGCTGCTGTCTGGTGGCGAAAGCGCCGTCGCGTGCTGTCGGGAGTATCAGACGTTGGCGGCTCACGCACGGTACCAGTGGGCT
>NW_023597014.1:0-39449 GCF_011947565.3 Pollicipes pollicipes
ATTTCTTTTCTGAATGGGGTGCCCTACGCTCTTGTGGGGGGGGGGGGCATATGTGATAACCCGCTCGGGCACATTCATCGTTTGGGGGCCCTCTACATTGGGCCTTGGGCACGTGCTATTTGAATGGGGCCCTATGCACTTATCGGGGCCCCGTTTGCCTCCCCGGCCATACTCGATTGCTTGGGGGCCTGTACAATGGTTCTTGGTGTTTGAATTTAGGGTCTATTCAAGTCTACGTGTTCTTCTGTCCCAGACCAGACACGAGCGCTGCGAGACGGCAACTGTATTAACCCGCGAAGCGAGCGGGCGGCGCCGACTCCGGCGGGTGGCGCCCCAGGCAGTACACCGCCATTCGGGGCAGCGGCGTACCAAAGTGCAGCAGCACTGGCGGCGCGAGCAGGGGCGGCCTCAGGGGTACGCCAGTAACATCATGATGCATCTCCCCCCCTTGAGGAAATGCAAATAAATGTATAATATATAAAAAAACGCTTGCGAAACGAAATTATTGGCGACAGACTGCTGCTTCCCTGCTGCTTCCCTGCTGCTGCTATGCTGCTTCTGAGGCTGCTGCTTCCCTGCTGCTTCCCTGCTGCTGCTATGCTGCTTCTGAGGCTGCTGCTTCCCTTCTGCTTCTCGGACTGCTTCTTCTCTGCTGCTTTCCTGCTGCTTCCCACCTGCTTTCCTGCTGCTTCTCTGCTGCTTCTCTTTAATGTCTCTCAGAAAACGCGGCCACTGCGTGTTTTACGCGGACTGAAACTAAGCAGTGGCGTTGGGCCTTGTGTCTGGGGCACTTGCGCGTTGCAGGGCTGGGCCGCAGCTTCTGTCAGCGGCGGCAGCGACGGCGGCGGCGCCGCTTTCGACGCGGGCGACGGCACAGCTGGTGGTGGCCGTGGCACCACCGATCGTGGTGCAGGCGCCGGTTCGCGCGGCTGCGGTTGCAGCAGCGCCGGTGGCGCCACGTTTGCTGCAACGTGCGTCCACGGTCTCGATGGCGTTGGGGTTGTCACCAGTGGCTCAGCGTGCTGGGCTGGCGCGTTCACCTGACAGAACGAGCAGCTCTCGAGATGACGCTTCAGGTCGATGCTGAGTTGAGGCCACCAGATCGATTCTGCTGCCCTCTGGCGACACTTGTTCAGACCGAAGTGTCCGTCATCATGTAGTCGGGTGAGCATTTCATCTCGCAGACTCGGAGGGATGACGATGCGTCGCCCGTGCATCAGCAGCGTACCACACGTTAGGTACAGAACGCTCATCTCTCCCCGAGAGGCGAAGTAGTCCAGCAGGTCGGGATGCTTCGCTCCCTCCTTCCAGCCAGAGAGAGTCTGCT
This sequence comes from Pollicipes pollicipes, assembly GCF_011947565.3. Taxonomy (NCBI): domain Eukaryota; kingdom Metazoa; phylum Arthropoda; class Thecostraca; order Pollicipedomorpha; family Pollicipedidae; genus Pollicipes; species Pollicipes pollicipes. The sequence continues at coordinate 1,328 of NW_023597014.1, forward strand.
GAACTACGCTTTGTAGGGTTCGTCTGCTTGCTGGGCTTTGCTGATCTTCCACCAGATGCTGTGGTTGGCGGGAAGAGCGCTGAAGATTCTCTCGCAGAATCCATGCATGTCTTCTTGAAGCACAGCGCTGATTCATCCTGCTTCTGGAGCGGGTGACGTTGAGAGGAAGTCGGGCACCAGGTGCTGCTTCCCCTGGAACGAAGGACCGCTGTGGGGTTGTATCGCATCAAGCGCATGAGCATGCGTTGGCATCTGATGGGCGCATCCACGAGATTTTTCGTGTTAATCAGCGGGATCAGAGGCTTATGGTCCAGATGCAGCTCGAACGACGGCAGTCCGGACAGGAACATGTGCATTTTCTCGCACGCCCACGTCGCGGAGAGTAGTTCCTTCTCAATCTGAGCCCATCTGGTCTCTGTGTCAGTCAGGCTTCTGCTGCAGAACGCGACGGGTTTGAAGACGGAGCCGTGCTTCTGGAGAACACATCCTCCGATGCCGAAACTGCTGGCGTCGGCGCTGATCACCGTCTCTCGTGCTGGATCGTAGAACGCCAGAGCTGGAGCTGAAGTGACGGCTGCTTTCACGTCATCCAGCGCCTGCTGCTGTGGTGTCCAGATCCATGCTATGTTCTTCCTCAGAAGCTCGTTTCAGTGGTCTTAAGCACTCCTGGATGTGTGGAACAACCGGCCCAGGAAGTTGATTTGCTCCGAGCAGAGACCTTAGTTCATTGACTTCTTTGGTGGTTGGAGCTGCTGGATCGCTTCGAGCTTCTCTTCGTCCATGCTGATGCCGTTCTTGCTGATCTTCATCCCCAAAAACTTGACCTCGTTCTTCCGGAACTCACACTTTTTCCTGTTCAACTTGAGGCCAGACTCGTGGATCCTCCTGATGACGGCCTCGAGACGTGCATCGTGGCTGGCAGCATCTCCGAACACCACGGTGTCGTCCATGTAGACGATGACTCCGGGCAGTCCGTCCAGCATCTCCTCCATCTTCCGCTGGAAGCACTCCGGTGCGAGCGAGATCCCCATCGGCAGTCGCAGGAACCTCTTCCTGCCGAACGGAGTGATGAACGTGGTCATCTTGGAGCTCGCCTCGTCCAGCGGGATCTGGTAGAAACCGGAAGAGGCGTCTAGCTTGGCGAAGAGCGTCGCGCCACTCAGCTTGGAGGTCAGCTGCTCCAGAGTAGGGATCGGGAACACCTGTCGCTTCACAGACTGGTTGAGTCTCTTGTAGTCAACCGTGATGCGGACACCGCTGCTCTTCGGCTTCGGGACGGGGACCAGCGCGGAGACCCAGTCCGTTGGCTCGGTCTCCGACGTGATGATGCCGTGATGCTCCATCTTCTTCAGCTCCTCTTCCACCGGCTTCATCAGTGGCAGCGGGATATTTCTTGCAGTGGCAAGGGCGAATGGAACAGCATCTTCACGGAGCTGAATGCTGACCGGTGCTGTCTTCAGGAGACCTGCCTCTCCGAAGACGTCTTCGTTGACTTCACCTGTGAATCTCAGTACGCCCAGGCGCGAGCAAGCAGACCTGGAGAGGAGATCATCAGCTGAGTCAACAACTTAGAACACTTCAGGCTCGGCTTTGTTCTTGAACAGGAGTGTTCCGTGCATCTTTCCTTCTACTTTTAGCACGCTACAAACACTTGTCAGAGTATTTGAAGCATGTTGAAGCGGTGGCAGTTTCAGCTTCTTGTACGTTTTCAGCGTCAGAATGCTAACATCAGCGCCAGAGTCAGCTTTGAAAGCGACTCGTTGACCATTTAGAAGGACTGAAACTCTCCATGGCGCGCAAGCTTTGTCTACTTCGTCAACAAAAATGTTGGGCGGCGATAGTTGTTCAATGGACTCTGTCCGCGCACTCGCTCTGACACCGTTGGAGCGACAAACATACGCAAAATGATCCATTTTCTGACAGTTGTCACAGATTTTTCCCTTAGCAGGACAATCTTTCGGAGACACATGACGTGCTCTTCCACAGTATCTGCATGCTGTTGAAAAGTCGGTACGCTGACTATGCTGTTGCCGTTGCGCGGTGAAAGGCTGCTGTTGACGTCTGTACTGCTGGTGCTGCTGGCGCGGCTGCCTGTGCCGCGCCGGTGCACAAACCCTACTGATATCAGGCGGACCAGAGCTGTCACGGCCGTTCACAATCTCGACATTACGCATCATCGAAATGACGGTATTTGCAGACACTTCCTCCTCTAGTGACTTCAGCTGAATTCTACGGGACAGCTCCATGTCAGACATTCCTGAGATGAGACGATCTCTGATACGCTCATCAGCGTCAGCGAAGCTGCAATGCTCAGCTAGAGAGAACAAAGCTCTGATGTACGATTCATTAGTCTCGCTTGAGCTTTGAGATCTAAGCTCGAAGTTGTGACGCTCTACAATAAAGTTCCTTTTCGGAATGAAGTACCCGTCTAGCTTTGAGACAACAACTTCAAAATCCTCCTTCTGCTCAGCAGTAAGCTTAAATATTGGTACGATATGCTCAGCCTGCGGACCCATGCTGTAAATCAACGCAGCTACTTGAACGTCACCGTCCTCTTTGTGTAGTCCCGATGCCAGTCTGTAGCGGACGAACCGATCACGCCAGGTCGGCCATCTCTCAGGCGATGTAAAGTCGAATTCCTCAGGAGGACGAAATCCAGGCATCACGACTTGGTTCACAACTCACAATGCTTAAATTAATGTGCTGCTCATGCTTGCTTAAGCTTACTCTAGGTTCAATACGGCTGCGCCATATTCAAGTCCACGTGTTCTGTCTGCCCAGACCAGACACGAGCGCTGCGAGACGGCAACTGTATTAACCCTCGAAGCGAGCGGGCGGCGCCGACTCCGGCGGGTGGCGCCCCAGGCAGTACACCGCCATTCGGGGCAGCGGCGTACCAAAGTGCAGCAGCACTGGCGGCGCGAGCAGGGGCGGCCTCAGAGGTACGCCAGTAACATCATGATACAGGGTCCTCTGCTTTCATCGAAGTCATCTGATAACCTGTTCGGGTGCACTCCATCTTGTGGAGCCTCTCCGCATTGGGTTTTGGCTATTTCTTATTTGAATGGAGAGCCCTTCACTCTTATCGGGCCACTTCTGATCAGTTGCTCGGGCACATTCCATCATTCTGGGGTCATTTACATGGCGTCTTTGATGCTTTCAATTCGAATGGAGGGCCTTACGCTCCTGTCGGGAGCCCTATTGGTTAACGTGCTCGGGCACACTCGATCATTCGGGGACCCTCTACATTGGGTCTTGGCCCTTGGGTACTTCTTATTTCGATGGAGGGCCCTACGCTCTTGACGGGGCCCTATTGCTAGCCTGTTCTAACGTCCTGTATCATTTGAGGTCCTCTGCATTCAGTCTTAAACAATTTCTATTCGAATGGAGGGCTCCACGCTCTTTTTGGGAAACTTATCTGTTGACCTGTTCGGGCTCACTCGGTCCTGCGGGGGCCCTCTACATTGGGTCTTGGGTACTTCCTGTTTGAATGGAGGGCCCCACGCCCTTGACAGGGGCCCACATGTTAACCTGCTCGGACGCGGCCATCGTTCGGAGCCCTACGCCTTGCGTCGTGAGTATTTTGTGTTTGAATGGGTCGCCCTGAGTGTTTGGCAGACCCATCCGTTCAGCTACTTGTGCCGGTGGCGTATGCCGAGGGGGTGGGAGAGAAGCCTCGGGGTTACGCCCCACGGAACATGCCAAGGTGACCTAAAGGCTCCGAAGAGGCTCATAGCCGACCGGACGGACATAGTTTTCTTACAACAAAAACACAACAAAATTGAATGTCTTTAGTCCCACAGATGACTAACGAGCATTGTTAGCAAAAGTAGAGAGCTCATAAGCGAATGAGGTCCATTCTTCGCTGATTGAGAAAGTGTTGCTTTGGGGGAGGGGGGGGGGGGGGAATTTTGGGGCTCATTGCGCTGTCTAGAGGCATTACGCCGTTTGTTGCCTGGTCTTATATGTCTACTTGCCGGGTCAATATGATCGCTAAGGGGCTATCTACGTTGCCCTTGGTCTCTGCATTTTCTTGCAGGGCCCAATGTGCTGATGGGAAGCTATCTGCCTCCATGCCTGAGCACTGTTGATCGATCAGATTTAACCCCACAGATTCTTCCCAATCGCCCGAAAGGCTCTTCGCACTTTTTCCGGGGTCCCATTTACCAGGGTACACTCAGTTCCTCAGGGGCCCTTCATATAAGTTTCGGGTTATTTCCACTTGCTTCAAGGGCTCTTATAAAGTAAGGTAGGATGCACTCGATGCTCAGGGGCTCTATACTTTTATCGAGGTTTCTTTCCCTTTGGTCTCATTTGCGGAGGACTCTTCACGACTATCGAGGCTCATGTTGTTAACCTGCCCGCGCGCTCTTGGTCGCATAGGGGTATTAATTAACGGTTTTGGATAGTTCGCCTTTGCTTGAAGGGTCCTGTGCTATCGCCGGGGCCTTATACGTCAGCCTGCGGGGGTACTACCGATCATTTAGGGGCCCACCACGATAGTATTTGTTGTTGTTTTTTTACCTGCTCTGAGGACCCTATTCTTGTTGACGGAAGCCACTTTGTTGGCCTCCTGCGGCACTCATGACCGCTCAGGTTCCGTCCCTATTGGATTTGGTGCGTTCGCCTTGGAGCAGCAGCCGAATATGCGCCGATGGATTTTTACGCGCGATTGCCGAATGTAATTTGACATGCCGCCGACGTCGCATGTGTCATTTCCATTGGCTATTGAGTGTGTGACATTAAGTTTTCTAGTGCATCATATTCTAGACATGTTTTGAACGCTTGGATATGCTGTACTCTTTTAAAACAAAGGAAAAATTAGTCATTAGTCATCAGCCATCAGCTGATTGCATCACCTGGCCGGCTAGCCGTAAACACATTAGCTAGGTCCATGCTGGGTTTTGATGGCTGTTGCGGCCAACTCAACTTTTTTTTGCCCGTTGTTCCGCTACACTTAGCTTCAAAATTACAGCCTTTAAAACGATCTGTAGAAAATGAGTGAGCTCTACGTGTATGCATGCATAGCACGCTCATGCTTTAAAGGGCTGTGCACAGCAAGATGGATCTCCGTATTTATCAAATAAATGCAGAAGCAAATACATACATACATAAATATGTATATATATATATAATATATATATATATATATATATATATATATATATATGTCTGGGAAGCAAAGACCAAAATGCAAGGATGTTTCCAGAGGGGCCCTAAACTCCAGGGGGCCCCACAATGTTGCGTGTCCCCACCCCCCCTTTGACGAAATTCTGGGTCCGCTACCGGAGATAACATATCTTATGAACTGGGTTATATAGGGTCGATGTCCTCAAAACGAGCCATGCTTTGTGAAATTGGTTGATTTTTTCGAATTTCGGGCGCTGTGACCATTTCGTTATAAAACGACCTTGCTAAGTGCCTAGCAACGATTATGATTTCAGATAAACAAGCACTCGGGTGGGTGCCAAATTGACCTCCTCTAAAGGTTTTTCCGGAGTGCTATCCGAACGGCGCGGCGTAGCCGCGCCAAAATTTGCAGAGTTGTAGACAATTGAACAACCGATCGTCTGGCTTTGCAAATTTGGATGTACCCTGTAAGGTCACTGATCTTTCACGGGTTCAAATCCAGGCCATGGTTTTAGCAAGGGCAATTTCTAGGGAATCGTTCAATCTCATCCAACAACGGAGTGTTAGACGAAGCCATACATCTCTGAAATACTTTCCAAGGCAACACAACAATTGAAGAAACGAATTACATTGACATAGAGTCATGTATAAAGGTCACGCCAAGGTCAAAATAAACCTGTTTTATTACTCTAGGGTTTGCTGTACGGGATAAATTCTGGTCCTCATTTTAAACTTATTCATAACAGGAACCGCGTTATACACCTTCCATGGACTTTCTTAAGGTCAGAGAAGGTCGCTGACCTAAAATGACCGTGGTCAACATTCTGTTTTAACAACATACTGCCTAGTCACTCTTTCTTCAGAATCTTTGTCACTTATTCAAATGCAAAACTCAAAGCAGTCTTGTCTGATTTTGGTCAGGATGACCTTCAAAAGGTTAAGCAAGGTCACTGACCTCAAATGAGAATGTGACCTCTCGCTTAGGGGGTTTTAGGGCGCATCGACTGCTGTAGGTCATGCAGCGACCTTTCGCTTAGAGCAGTGGTCTATGTTCTAGGAGCCCCTTGGGGACCAAACTGAAATTTAACCTTCTTGACCCTATCTGACCAGAAGGTCATGACCAATAACTCAAACTTTGACCAATGTGAATTCACGTACAGGTCAACACACCCTGTGAATTTGGGGTCTCTAGCCCTCTTAGTTCCTGAGATCTCGGCGGGGGGGGGGGGGGTAAATTGACCTCCTGCCCAAGCGAAGGGTTTCCAACCGGCCACCCGGGAGCGTGTTAACTCAGATCAACGATTGATTTTAAAATACCCACTTTTTAAGTGACATTTGGGCAACAGCTATAACATAGCCACCGCAGCATTTCCATGCTTACCTGTTATAGTCATATTCACGTTCACCGCATCATGTGTTCCAGCTATGAACCTAGAACCTAATGGCCACATATCACGAGCTTATAAAAATTGGGCAAGGAGTAACATACTTGTTGCATTAACCTTCACTGCGCCGTTATAATGCTCTGCATCTTAGCAGAGCGTGCGGCGCCAGCACTTCATTGCTGTTGCAGCGGCAGTGAGCCGCTCACTGGAGCGTCGCTGTTTCGATCACTGCGACCGTCGAACGTGTGGCACAGGAGCGGCCGGGTGTCTGGCACAAAACGGGCCGTGTGCCCGAGACGGGAGCGGCCGTTGGGCACAGAAAGAGGCCGCATGTCCGGTACAGGAGCAGCCGTCCAGCAATAGGGCGGCCATGTTTCGTTTTTGCTTATCGAAATTCGCAAGGCGTTGTGTTGAGTCGCATTCACTGTCTTTTTCCACGAGGCCTTTTCACTGCTATCCACTGAGGCCCATGCCCGTCCCCCAACAGTAGAGAAGGGGGCATAGCTCTCCCTTCCACCAACAACCGTCCTCGTTTCGCATGACAATGGCGAGGGTCAGAATCATTCCTTCATCTAGTTTCACTTGGTTCGTTTCTGGCTGGCCGTGCTTTACCACGAGTTTTCAATTTAGTGTTTGATGCCCAAGCGAAGCAAGCCAGCCGCAACTGTTGGCTTCTTTATTTCTTTCCTTGTTTCACATGGGCTTCCCATGGTCAAGTTTATCTGGTTGGCAGATGCTACACAGTCAACCGATCGACCCTCAAGCGACCTCGCAACCGATACATCCTTTAAATCTTTTCATGTACTACCCAGCCCCCCTTCCCGTGTCTAAGGCAGCTTCGGATTCGGATCGGATTGCTGCAGAACGCATGCGGCTCACCATCGTAAACCATCGCGCAGAAGACGTAGCGTTCCGCTCAGTTGGCGCTTGCCATGCCTGCGATAGCAAAACCATCCGTAGCTTTTCCAGGTTGTATTCATACGATATTTGCTCTGTGATGAGCACTAGCACGTTGAACGCAAACCAAAATTTTCACGAAGAGGTGAAACGTGAAATACATGATCTTGCGTTGGATGTCAATGAGTGATCACCTTAGAAACATGCCTGTTCGTACATCCCGGACGCAAAGTGGCCATGACCATGCCACTTTCTACGAAATGTTCCGGAAAGAAGGCAGCATTCTTCCTTTACTCCTACCACTCCCCACCGCCCTCTACCTATGTAAATGCTTAACTGGACGGACGAGAATCCGTGAAGAGTCACCTGCCGGCCCCCAAAAAACCAGCAGTACCGCGGTCGCTCACCAGACGCCGCAGCGGTCGACGCGATTCATGGCGGAGCCGGCTGGGCACTGCCAGTCACGCGCGAACTGTGCGGTGTTGCTGAGCGCGGTGTTCATGCGCACGAACGCGGGTGCGTGGCTGTCGGTAAGCACGAGCTGCCTGAGACGCTCCTCTTTGTAGACGGCGCACCAGGTGTTGACGGTGCCCAGCCAGAACATCTGCTCGTTGGTGTACTGCTGCAGGCCGGGCAGCGCCGGCTCGCGCCCTTCACCGCGCTGGTAGCGGTCGTAGGCGCGGCGCGCGATCCGTATGCCGCCGTTGTCGGCGATGTTCTCGCCCTGGGTTGTGATGCCGTTCACCTGCGTCCAGAACATAGGGTACGTTAACGGAAGCACGTGGTGTTTTGGCTGGAAACAGGGAACAACGGCTTTTGTTCCAAGAGTCTGTCTATGATTTCATAACCATTGCCGACAAAGGAATTAATGACACCCTCCAAGCGGCGTTACTGGAACGAAAAGAAAACGGCCAAAGGTGTCGCCGCAAAACTTGATTCACCTGACCCTTATCACCTTAGACATTGCAAAAAAGGTTCCAGTCTGTGCCAGGTCACCGGTATCTAACATACTAACCCTGGATTTGCTTAACCCCTGGATGCAGAATGCTGCTTTTTACAAAAGTGGTCAGTTTTTGTTTTTTCAGCGATGAATATTCAGTTGATAAACGTCAATAACATAAATAATCGTTCTGAAACACTATACTCTCCGGACGTCCATTTGTTTCCAAATGGAAGAAAGACAGTGGCCTGAAAGGCTTTGTTTGACCCTAAATTGAATTTCGGACACTTTTGCAACAAGTATGCGCAGTATAATGCGTTTATTCGGCTTTAAAAGTACCAGCATTGCCCTGAAAGTCTGCAATTCTCCAAGTTTTTATTTCATGTACTGGGGCAAGGTCCAGTGGCATAAGGAAGGTTGCCTTACCCGAAATATCGCAAGGTGAGCTTGAAAGGGGTTTGAATTGGTCATTACTAAATTCCACCATCACCGATATGACTAACTGTTTTTTATGCTATTCATCACTCAGGACCACATAGAGAAGGATTCCGACAACCTTGCACGCGGCGCGAGAGGGAATATCTCCGACGAAGTGCGGCGTTCTCCGGGGTGCCCTACCGCGTGTCATTCAGTGCTTTGATTTAGTTCTTACCGGCATCTGCCTGTTTCCTGCTGCCTGCCTGCCTGCCCACACGAATCCGGTTTGTCTTCTGAGTCCGTGGCAGGATTGTATACATCTGCGGTGGCACATAAATGGGCCCACCTGCTAGCCCCCGACCACTGGCCCACAAAATGCGGAAAGGCCAGGCCCACCGACGAGATTGTATAGCCTGTGGTGACAAGCACTGACGTCACACGTGTGGACACCGCCTGTAACTCCCGCGTCCGCTGGATAGGAGTTTAGGTGTGCAACCACCGCCAAAGGGCCCACCGCGTGGATGCCATGCGTGCCCGCACGTGCCTGCATGTCGACCCTGTCGACGGTGATGTTGCCGTACTGTTCGATGATGCATTGGGCGCTGTCCAGGAAGCGGTCGCGCGTCTCCGGCTCCCACCATTCTTGGAGCTCGCCCTCGGCGTTAAACTGACGTCCCTGTCGCACGGAGAGAGGTCAGTGCTGAACCGGCGGCGGCACCAGCGCACGTTCAGCTGATCTTGCGATTAGATGAAATGCGGACGGAAATGGCTCTTTTCTGACGGAGAAAGAGGATATAAAAATCAAAAGTAAACAAGCAGTTGAGGAAAAGTCAAAGGTCAAAAGGTCAAACACGTCACGGTGTGCAGAGCCTCTGTTGCAAGCAGTTTGTTTTAGCTTGTCGTCGGACGTTAGTCGGCATACCCACCCTGTCGTCGAAGCCGTGCGTAATTTCGTGACCAATGACAAAGCCGATGGCCCCGTAATTTAAGTACTGGGGTCTGTCGTTGTTGTAGAAGCCTCCTTGCAAAATTCCCGCCGGGAACGCTGTAAAACCACACCAAATATGAGACGGCCCGAATTAGGGTGCCAACAGCTGGTACCTTGTTCCAATGCAGCCATATAGCAGGAGTTTTCAGAGCCGAATAGAACTGCTAGCACTTGGGCTTAAGCATGCCATGCAATATTGCGCAACAGACGCACGGCCATCAAGGTTGTTACCATGTTGGGGTGGTACCACACACTAGGTGGAATTCGAGCCCCATTATGCGCTGTGCTTTAAACCACCACAAATGAGCAATCAGTTCACAAAGCCTAGATGAAAATGTACTGGAACATGCGGTAATGATAAAAACAAAACTTTCGTCGGCTGAACTGAAATGAACATGCCTTCGACAGCGTGTTATCCTTAACGCAGCAACATAGCAACGAAACGCACGTGTGTCGTAAGCGTCATAGCAATTCGACGGCAACAGGGACAGCAAACGTACTTCAAGGTAAACCAACACTTTTCAATTGTTTGCAAAACTGCTGGCAAGCGCAGCCTGACGCCAGTGCCCCGTCGTCGCTCCGACTGGAGCTGAGATACGACTGAAGTGTGACCAGCACTCTCGTGAGTGAGGGGCACTTACTGATGCTGTTATCCACGGTATTGTAGAATGCGTTGACGACGGCGGCCCTGCTGTGTCGGCGCCAGTCCTTCTTGTCGACAGGATCGCGCAGCTTTCTGTAGCTGTAGTTGACGGCGAAGATACTGTGGTTCAGCTTGTTCCGGAGGAAGTTGTCGTCGCTGAGTGTTAAGTTCTCGTAGAACTCGCCTACCAGAGTATCGTTTAGCAGTTCGTCTGGGTAAGCGATATAATAGCTGATGGTCTTCGACTTCTCAACTGCTCGCTCCCTGCAGAAGAACGACACGTGAGGTGTGGCGAAGTATCTGCAGATGCTGGCGGCCTCCATCGGGAACTGCGATGGGCCGAGCCTTTCCCCTGTGACTGCAGCGGAATTTCCCTGTGATCAATAACTTGTAACTCGTAGTAATTGTAGTACTTCTGCATCGTAAATTGATCGAACCACGATATGTCAGGAGGGAATGCCCGTTTCCTCTCTTTAAGCCTAAACCCGTTGTGCATGTATCCCAGAGGTAGTTCATTGAAGAACAGCTGTCCGCATACGTTTAATCTTGTCCGTAAAACGTCACTTAAGATGCGGCACACATTTACGTCGGAATCTTAAGCACGGGATTAGCCCAACAAAAATTTATCACAGCACTGCTCTGGAAGTTTGGGCAAACAATAAGCCGAATGATGCATGCAAGACACGAAGAGTTGCATCTTAAATGTGTGCAGCTGAGTAATGATTCACACTTCATTTGACGTTACCTTGTGACGTTGTCCATCCAGGTGACCTCCTGCAGCATCATGTCGAACTCCTTGTGAACATCCGACACCAACCTCAGAGCCGATGTCTTCGACTCCTGGTCGAAGTGATTCTGCACATACAGGGATCCCGCTCCGATGGTAAATCTGGAAACAGAGAGCGCCGGTGCTGGTCAGTCTGAGTGGTTCTTCCAAGTGTAACGGACATTGACGTAGCTCCTGACATTAACCCGATGACCCACGAAATTTTCCGAGACCGTGCGCAAGCGCATTCTTCTTAAATGCCACTTGAACCCAAGGCGACGGCCGCCTGCGTCATGCTCACTTTCCCAAGACGCTCCCGAGACACTCCTTCCAGCGGGGCTTGTGCTCGGTGACGCCGTACACCTGACCGTAGAACTTGAGGCGCACATCGCGGGCCGCCAGGTTCAGCTGACTCACGGACCCCTTCACCACACGCCAAAGAAGGTAGTTGGCCAGTACCCTGTCGGCAGTGGGACCGCACGATAGATGGCAGTGAGGTCGCGTGAGCTCTACTGCAGTTGAGCAAGTCCGCCTATTCCTCCGGTTATAGCATATTCTGTTGTCTTTCACGCGCACAAAATACACATGAAAATGCCGATGCGATACACACCTACGAAGAAAGTTGGCAATATGTGAACGAGATCAGCAGTCTGTGAAGCGAGTGGATGCATGACGAGCTTCGGGTTCACCGGCCGTATCGGCGATTTATCTACCCTGCGGCGAAATTCCACATTATGGTGGCCGACAGACATGGGCACAAGACCTGCTCGTTACCTATTCGGGCGTGACCTGGAGCAGCCCGGTCAGGTTCTTGAAGAACTCGGGGTGGTTGACATTGACGGACTCGTTACTCGAAACCTGGCAATAGATCGCCACCGGTTACCCACCGGCGGCGACATGATGACCTCTGACACACTAATATATGTGCAACTCCCGGATGTTGGAAGCCTGGCAGCCTAAAATCAGTGTCTGAAGCACCAACACTCGATCAGTTGGCAAGAGCCCACTCACCGCACCAATGCGAGCGCGCTGGGCATGAATGGCCTGTCGATGGATAAACAGCAAATTGAAATAAGCCAGCGCTGTGGGGCTGGAGGACACGGAACTCCTGCTCCAGAAAAGCAGCGGAGTACATATCTCTGATCATCGTGAGTCCCTGATGTGATAATTATGATTGTTGATTATTCAATCTTCGGCAAGATGCAGCTGCTGGCGCCGTCCATGTTAGGACGACAGCCAATACAAGCCTTGCGCGACTTGCGTGGATTAGCTCCAGTATGGTATAGCTCCAGGAGAAATGTTGGATAAACTGAACGAAGAAGCACCGCAAATTTATGAGAAACAACTGTATGGGACTTCTGAACAGCTATTTCAGGCATAGAAAATATAATTATGAACCGTTTCATGAAGACGAACAAAAGGTAGTCAAATTCACGGGGAATGTGTCTTGGGAACAACGAAACTTCCTGGTTGATGGAGAAAGAAGGCACTCACACACAATTTAAATACAAATTGATGATATCACTTCCGGACGAATTTCTGAAGACGCACTCAGGGGCGCCGAAACCAAGTAAAAATGCCGATTTTGTTCAGCTCAATCCTGTAAGTTAATGACATTACGCGACATACCTGGTGTCCGGCGTCCTCCAGGAGTTTATTGGTGTAGTCCACCCAGGGGACAATGGGTGCCAGCTGGCTCAGCTGATCCAGCGTCATTTTGTTGTAGAGTTTGGAAGCATTGCGACGCTCCTCCGCCGGCAGCGATATCTGTCGGCGGGACGATGAACAGAAGCTTGCTGACACGTCCGCGGTGGAAGGCTTCACGGATTGGGTAACCCCGGTGCTGCCCTTTCTTGTGGAATGGTGTAACAAACTGGAATGGGTACGCATTTGGGGAAAATTATGGGTATGACTTTGATCACGGGCGAAGGGGGAAGCTTGCAAAATACTGCGCGGAGCTCGGCTGGCAACAGGCAATGGTTTCGGCGAAGGCAAATTTTAGGGAATCCTTCAGTCTGATCCAACAACGGGGTGTTAGACGAAGCCATACATCTCTGAAGTACTTTCTTAAGCAACACAGCAGTTGAATGAACAAACTACATCGACCTAAGGTCAGGCATGAAGGTCACACTATGGCCAAAACCAACCTGCTTTGTAACTCTAGGGCTCGCTGTATGGGATAGTTTCTGGTGCTTATTTCGAATCTATGGCTAACAGGAACCGCATTATGCATCTTTCATGGACTTCTTAGAGGTCAGAATAGGTCATTGACCTAAAATGGCCCAGGCCAACATTTTGTTTTAGGAGCATACTGCCTAGCGTAATCTTTGTCTTTAAATCAAATGCAAAACTCAAAGCAACTTTGTATGATTTTGGTCATCTTGATCTTCAAAAAGTCAAACAAGGTCACTGACCTTGAATGAGCATGTGACCTTTTGGTTAAAAACGGTTATCTAGGTTCTGGGGGCACTTTGGAGACCAACCTGGAACTTGACCTTGTTTGACCTTTTTACCCGAAGGTCATGACCTAGGAACCTGAAACTTTGACTTAGGTGATTTCACGTACAGGTCAACACACGGTGTGAATTCGGTGTCTCTAGCTTTCTTAGTTTCCGAGATCTCAGGATGGGGGGTCAACTTGACCCTCCACCCGAGCGAAGGGTATCTAGCCGGCCATCCGGGCGCGTGTTAATCTTCGCCCTGATGGGGGTCGATGCACGACAGGTTTTTTAGGACAACTCGCTAGCATGCTGTATAATTCGCGCCCAAAATTTTGAGCAGTCTATGGGGCTTCTGTTGCACGTGTTTTGACACCAAACACGTGTTCCTAGCTTTTCTGATTGAGTAGTAGTGGCGTGTTGTAGTGTTGTAGTAGTAGTGTTGTAGTAGTGTTGTAGTAGTAGTAGTAGTGGAACACCGCGCGGCGATCTACGGCTGGCGAGGGACGGCGGGCGCCAACCGACGACGCCACGGGAGGCGCGCGACGAGCCGACATTGTCACATTAACGGGGTCATGCATTGTAGATGCGGGTTCGAAACACATGATGTACACACCGTTGTACACGTAATTTAACAAGGAACACGCATGTTTACATTTGTATCGCCATGGGGTGTGATCTCGTATGTATCATGTCGTGACGATGAAAAGTGCGTTTTTAACGAAAATTCGACCTTTGAACTGGTATAATGGGTCCATTATTAACCTAATACCATACAATTTCGTACGAGTCGTGAGATCAAGTTGGACTAATCCACTGGTAATTTCTGTTAAGGTCTGTCTGCGATAGTTTGGAAAGGCTAGGCAGCGCATATTATCATTTCGCGTTATGAAACGGCGAATCAGGACAAGGGTTCAACCTGCCAATCGCAGCTTTAAGTCTGTATGGATTGTCACGCGCTGTATTTAGCTACCGAGGCCTTAACGTGATGACCCAGTCTAGGCCGTTTGGGGTTGGAGCGCCGGCGCAGAGTTCAGGGGAAAGCACGCTGGCGAATATCGGGCCTTTCAGCAGAGTTCTCCATCCAAATGTGCTGCACAGGCTGTACACCTGGCAAGGGGTTCTTCAAACTGTGGGGAGGAAAGTTTGCGCATATATGATGCCGCGTTAAAAAGTCATTGATGCGTCTTTTGCCGTTTCACAAGTGGCGGCTTGACAAAAGCCGACATTTTGGGGACACGTTCCCCTTACCAAAGATATTACATCCATTCAAATGTGCGTGAATGAATATGTGCGCTGAACAATTCGAAACAAACACCTCACACTAACGAAATCGATAACATCCGATGTTGCGTTATAGTACGCGAGAAATTCCACTCGCACGCGGTTCACTTACTGGGTTTTCAGGGATTTTGAACCCGTCTCCTTCCCCGTCCATTGCGATACCCTCCATGTTGTCCAGGATCAAGTTTACAAACGGACGTTTTGTTTGCTAAAGTAATAGAAATAGTCTTTTCGCACACACAGTCATGCACCATTGTACTCAGGTCTAAACAAGGAACGCGCCGGTTTAACCATCGCGCTGATCGCCGGACCGATGTGGCTATCATAAGATTTTCTGAGAGTGCCCTCTCGGCATGTCATGCATTTGCGTCAAAACCTTAAAGTTATTTTTGTCGGTTTTCAGCGTATGAATATAGCAGATTAGGAAAAGGTCACACGTGAATGTAGGCACATCCCCATCGGTAGCGGACGGGTTGGGTGCAGGTAATTTTACTCGTGGAGGTCTCGTGGAGGTACCCGCCAATCATGCTCACTGAAAAGGCTCTAAGCCCATGACCTCACGTTGGCGAGCATCATCTCAAAACGAAGCGCAGACTCCATCTCTTGTTTGGCACGTTCTGGCTCGGCTCCCATCAGCAAGGCCATCTCCACCATGAAGTTGTAGTAGGCCTGCACGTCCGAGTCATTGAAACCTGCCGGGCGACAGGACAGATGACGTCACAGTGGTGCACGAGACTCAGACAAAACACAGGATACGTGCCTGCGCAGCAAACGCTCGTGTACGGTTGTTGTCCACTCACAGAAGAGAGCCCGGCAATATACCACGCAACGCCTGACTGACCTTTGATCAGGTATTTTCTGCCAAGGCCCAGCGACGTGTCGCCCAGGCTGATATGGCGGCGGGAGTAGTTCTTGACGTCGGCCGAAACGCTGAACGAGAACATGTGGCTGTCGGAGTAGCCCCTCTTCCGGTTTTGAACACGGCCTCCGTCCATTGGAAAGCATCCTCGTCCCATGCCGAGCCTGCAAAAGATAGATAGGTGTCATTCTCTGCCGCTAAGCGCGTGTTGTAGCATGAGGCAGCGCAGTGATGGACGTATTACACCCTTTTATTATCCAGTTATATACTTATTCGCCTAAAGAATCTTGGATGTTCAGAAATTACAAAACGGGTTTTTTGTTTTGCTTTCTATGGTTCATAACGACTTCAGATGTTTGCATCCCTAGGTTTATTGCGTTATTAACATGCCTCAGTTAAGATTGGCTGCATGAGATGGGCATCTATCAGCGAGTGTCCGCCAGCAGACTTTATCACTTTTTGCCATAGCTTGACTCCTTACCTAACCTTAATCTTTCCTCCTTACCTTACCTTACCTAATAAATTTACAACATATATGTGCTTAAAGGAAATGTTCCACATTTGAAGATACTGCACCAAACATCAGTTGTGGTGAAAAAGCTCAGTTAAAAACATTGGTGTACTTTTAAGCGGAAAGAGTGCTCCAGACAACAAAATACATCTTTTCAATAAATAGGCTCCTCATTAAGTCATTGTTTGATTGCGTCATGTAACGTTTACATGATGCTGAGATCCAACCAAACTGACTATGAGAAATTGCCACCCTAACACTCACTTGTAGCACTGAAACTTCCAGGTAGGTGGATGGGCATGCTGGAGATGCTGCTGAACCAAATATTGTGACGTGTTCGTGTTTTGGACCTTTTCGTGATGTCCTTACATACTTATCCGTGAGTTTAAGGTGTTTACCTGCATTCACATGCCATTTATGGCGCAATTCTTAAGTTTTTCTCTTGCAAGTCTCATTTTCGTACTATCTAGTAGGGAGGTCCAACTTCTTGTATTATGTAGCACAAACGTGATTCGTAATTGAAACTCGCACAGACTGCACAATATTGCTTGGGGGGGGGGGGGCAATTAAATCATGCTACCTCGAGAAATCGTATTCACGAACGCCAGATATGAACAGCTCGTCGATTATATTTCTCCTGACCTTAAACGCGGCTTAGAAGCACATTTTGAATGACGTGCCTATGGCGTTATGCATGCCTGAGGGACATCGTCGTCGTCACTGGTGCTTCATGACACAATCGGCTGGGCCCGTATGGCGTCGCCTACCTCTCATCCTGGCAGTCAGGGTGGGCACCGGGGGAATCGAACCCTGTACCTCTGGTCTCACAGGCGTGGAGCGGTTAATGCAAACGCGTTAACCACTGCACTGCGCTCATCCCCTGAGTGGCGTTGAAATAGTTGCACGAAAATGTCTGCACATCAGCAGACGTATAGCTCAGAAACTAGAGGATTTTGGGTCTTGAGAAGGGCAGGACTATGAACTGCACCGAAGAATCGTCATGAAGGCTATTTCGGTTCAAAACCCATACGAATGTGGGACATCTTCAACACGTGCCCAGGTAACCGGTTGAATATGACGACACCCGAATGGGGAACTCACAACTAAAAGAGCTAGAGACACCAACTTCGGGGGATATATAGGAATAGGTTATGGTCCTCGGCACAAAGTAGATCAAGCAAGGTCAAGCTAAAGATCCGTGTACGAAGTAGATCAAGCAAGGTCAAGATTAAGGTCCGTGTACGGGGTAGATCAAGCAAGGTCAAGCTCAAGATCCGTGTACGAAGTAGATCAAGCAAGGTCAAGATTAAGGTCCGTGTACGAAGTAGATCAAGCAAGGTCAAGCTTAATATCCGTGTACGAAGTAGATCAAGCAAGGTCAAGATTAAGGTCCGTGTACGAAGTAGATCAAGCAAGGTCAAGCTTAAGATCCGTGTACGAAGCTTTCTCAGACCTCCTCATGCATCTAGCTTTGAGCTAGATGTCTTTAATAAACAGGAGGCTACTGGTGTTTATTTCAGGTCAATAACCTTCAGAGGGTCCCTGTGACCAAAATCCTGAGAGAGGGTTTTGATTTTTGAATTTCATTAAGCGTCAAGGACGTTATGCTGATTACGCTAGGTGGTATGCTCCTGAAAACTATAGGTTGATCGAAGTCATTCTAGGTCGCTGACCTGTTCTCACCATGATAAAGTTTGAATAGCACTTTTGCTGGCACTCCTAAGATCAAGAAATTGGAAATGATAGTCAAAAACTACCCCACAAAACTATGCCATCTGGTTTTGACCTCTATTTGCCGCATCAACTTGGACGATTTCCTTGGACCTGATAGCCATGGTCTGATTTTGACTTAGCAGAGGTCAGCGATCTTACAGGGCAGTGATAGTTTCTTTACATCAAAAGATTGGATACTTTATTGGCTACGGCTATACAAAGTTAAGCACAGATTTGCCACGCTTTTCAGAAGTTTTGTTGCAAGAGCCTCGGGGGCGGGGCAAATTGACCGCCCGCCCGAGTGCGTACTGAGATTGTAAAGGTTGTTGTTAGCTTAGTTGCTAACTAGCAAAATACAAGCGCTAGGCCGCCAAATGTGATCATAATTTTACCAATGTCCCGAAGAATGAAGATAGCACGCTCAATTTCGTTGAAGTGTGCGGACACACTAATCATGTTTGGTAGATTGAAGGTAAAATCTCAACGTTTTCGCTAGAATAATGTGCTGAAAAATGGTTGAAGGATTTTTTACGGCGTCCAGCCAATGCTAAAATGATTAGGAACGGAAACATAAAATGCTGGTTAGCCTCAGGGTTGCCCACATACTCCGCTATCTCACCTTTTAGCACGGGCCATCCTCCCATCTCGTCCAAGATGTCGTGCAGTGGCTGCAGGCCTTGCTTCTCGATGGTCTCTACGCAGGAAGCATGCTTAGAAGGGCTTGTAAGAAAACACCACTAGCACCTCGCCTTATGTCAGTTACGCGGACACATGACACGTACGTTTCTGTGTGAGCTTAAGGGTTGAGTGTGGCCGAAGACAACTTACGATGGTGGCGCTGGGACGACTGGGCCTTCGGGGCATGTTATCTCACATAACATCAATGCGGTCAAATATAATATAATGTTTGGTGAAGATGCTCAAACATGTCGTATCAAACGGTATGATAAAGTCACCACAGTGCCGGACGAATTAGCAACAGGATGCATTTTTAATCTATCTTCCACTGAAAGACTCTGAACGCGTGGCAGTGACCAAAGCTCACCCTTATCCATGCAGCTTTTGAAGTATTTCTTCAACAGGACGGCGGCTGGGGCGTCATCATCTAAGATTGGCGAGTCGATCAGCTTCCTCATCTGGACCTGGAGCTCGTCGTGAAGGAGGCTGAATTCCGAGACAGACGACTTCTCGTCCGGAACGACTGTACTCTTGTTGAACTCTCCGCATGCGAAGGCGAAGAAGTCGTCGCACGGCTTCACACTGGTGTCCATCCTGTTCAGGATGTTGTACGCTGCGGCAGTCGGCCATTTCGTGATCAGGGCTGGACCGAATCGGGAAAGGCTAAGACAATCTTGTTTTTCTGTTCTCTATAACTGCTGGGACAAGAGCGCAGAGTTGCGGCGCCGAACAATGAATGGCAGCGTGGCGCAACGATCTCGGTAACTGACTGAAGTGAATTTTTTCGGTGCGCCTTATTCCTTGACAATTCAACCAGCTCAGCCCATTTGTCAAAACTCGTATTCCCACACATCCGCGTCGTCCGTTGCGATCGTTTTTCTAAACAGCGCACGTCTCAGGATAAGGTATAGCACGGTCGTCCACCGATTGTTCTTTAACAAAGCCAACATTGGCCGAAAGCAGGGTCGATCAAAAGTGCAAAGTTCGGCAACGTCTCTCCGATGCTCCCGCATAAAGATCACGAAACAGTAGCGCGCTCGGGCCGCCCGTTACCGGCTGTGACGCAGCTCTTGCTGAGGCAGAGCGAAGGTGACCACTGGGGTTGACTGCTTGCCGCTGGGGCAATGGCACGTCGCTGCAGTCGCGGCCCGGCCTCTGCGGGAGAGCACACAGTGGAGGCAGTCAGTGCCGACAGCTGGAGCGGGCCCGGTCGAAGGAGCACGGACCGAGCGGTTCGGCCGTGACGTATGGCGTGCGGTACCGTATGGCGTGACGTATGGCGTGCGGCTCTGGTCGGATGCTACAAGCTATATCCCCTGACAGCATATCCCGTGTTGGTGCAGGTCAACCAGGAGTCAAATGCAAGGCCAATAACTGAGAGTGTTGAGATCGAACACAGAATTACTAAAAACTAGAGGACTGAATGGAGCGACGCCCATGGGCGAGTGCACCAAGCCCTAGGAACTCTTCCGAACCCAGCACATGGACGTGTCATCTCATGTGCAAACGTGCGCGTCATGACTGAGCACTCACGTCTGGCGTGCACAGAGGCCGCCGATCCCGTTGGAAAGAGGCCGCATCCAAGAGCCGCCAGGGTCGCCAAGATGGCCATCAGTGTGCGATGGCACCCCGGGTGATGGGAGACACCCGCCATTGGCTGTGACCTGTGGATGCAAACCGGCGCAAATTAGCGATCTCGACCGCTGTCGACAGTGTCATATTGACACAGAGTTTGCTGCGTTTGCACTCATGTATTTTCGCATGGGCCGGTGAGAACGACGAACGAAAATTGAAACGTTTGCTCAAAAATGTCATCGAAAGGACCTACACGCTGTGATGCAACAAAGTATATATCACGGCCAGTAACATTTCCAGAATTCTTGAACACCTCTAGATATAATTCAGAAATATAATCTCTAGAATTCTCCTAACGTCTCTCCGCGACAAGAACTACATTAGTAGGCATCTAACTCTCCTGGGCAACAGATCGCCTCACCACATGCCATCTGCCCCGACGGAACCTAAATATGGTTGCCATCCGTAATGTGTTTTTGATGCCTCCTTTAAAACCCATCTTCAGCGACCCGCCCCCCCCCCCCCCGCCAGCCGTCTGTTCCATCAGATAGGTCCGGGTTCGCAGGCGATCTCGCTCTCTGTGACTGGTTTAGATACCCATCGCAAAATGTCGTAATCGCTTCTGATTGGTTAATATCATCATACCATTTCCACGGCACATGATCATGACTCGCTTCCGATTGGAGCTAATTTTAAGACGAAACGCTTGTCACTATGCCTGCCCATATGTTCATAGACACGAAGACGCAAGGCTGCTGTTGGTTGTGCACGTGGACATCGTGGCGTGGAGTGAGTATTGGCGAGTATGAGGCACTGGGTGATAAGAGGTCAAGGCCGAAAATTTCTATGTTTGCCTGACTCGTGGAAAAAAAGCGGGCGCGAGCGACGCCGTCACTGGTCTAACCATCACGCAGACGGCTATAATACGCTTCAGAAAGTGACCTAAACAGGGTGCTGTTAACTTGACCCGCATGCAGATACAGGCGGCGATTATTGTGATCCTGTGTTTGAATTGTGATAACGGAAATTAAGACGTGCTCTGGGGAGGGGGGCGGGGGGGGGGGGGGTAATTCGACCATGCCCAGGGTTTTTAACACAACATTTCCGGACGACGCGGGATAGCCGCGCCAAACTTTGCATAGCAGTTCTAACCTTGTACAAAGCATATTTGTTATTTAACTTTTAATCTTTTTGGATACAAAGTTGGATGTGCCTTGTAGGGGTTTCCGATCTTTTGGCAGGTCGAAGTCAGGCCGTCGCTGCCAGTGAAGACAAATTCCAGAGAATCGTCCAACTTGATGGGACAGCGGAGAGTTAAGCAAAACAGTAAATCTCGGAATAGTTTCTTAGGCACCAAACAGTTAACTTTAGGACACCAGCAACTGATTTGACCTATGCTCAGGCGTGAAGGTCAGATCGAGGTCAAAGCAATCCTTTTCACTCCAGGTTTTGCTGTATGAGTAGTTTATGCTGCTCATTTTGAGTTTATCAACATCAGGGACCGTAACATACATCTGCCATCATCATCATCATCATCACCGCCCCACCACCACCACACCACCATCATCATCATCATCATCATTGTTATTATTATCACCATCATCGTCATCATCCGACATTTTGGACTTCTTAAAGGTCAGAGAGATCAGTGACCTAAACTAAGCTAGGTCGACCTTTTGTTTTTAGGAACACGCCAGCTAGCCTTATCCTTAACTCTGATTCAAATGCAGAAATCAAGCAGTCGTAGTATTTTGGTCACCATGACCTTCTAAGCGTCAAACAAGGTCACTAACCCTGAATGGATGACTGAATGACCGGGCATTTTAGGTACCAATCTGCAGTTTGGCCTTGTTTGATCGTATTTGAACCAAAAGCCAAAACCTAGGAGCCTCAAATTTATACAGAATTGGGTTCAGATACAGTTCAACCCACCCTGTGAATTTGGTGAATCTAGCTCTTATAATTTTTGAGACCTCACGTGGTCGAACTGTTTCCCCCAACCCCACTCGAATATAGGATATGGAACCGGCCACCCGGGGGCATGTTGATCTTCTGCCAAATAGCAGTATATCCTATTGATCTCCTGTCAAAATGCCGAAAATGGTTTCAGCAAATGGCAATTAGGTGAGTGGAAATCACCGACAGGTAAATTCATTGCATGCCTTTTTGTCGTGATGTGAATTTAACGAACAGCAATCAGACGGACACAGATTTGTCGAATGGCTCAATAGTTAAAGTCTCGCATAAACGTCCATGACAGGATAGTCAGCATTTTCTGACGTGATAACCCCAGGAAGATCGTAAGAGCAGTCCATAGATTGCTTTCAGCGTTGACGCTAAAGGAATATATCGTACGAATCAGGAGAGAAAGCAATCGCATCACCATTCTTCCATTCCCGTCATCCGCATTGATCATCGATCATGTGCAGGGCCCAAACAGGCCCCAATCACAATCGTTTTGCGCTTCATCATCCATGCACAGCGTCGGCGGCGTGCGTCCGCTGACCCGCCTTTCATGCTGTGGAGAGCGCAGCTGTGCTGCAACTTCGTTAACATTCCGCAAACATGTTTAGGGTAACCTCGGTGTCATTGATAAAACAGCGAATTTGCCATTAGCCACTATGACGTCGATAAACACAACTTCAGGTTTAACTCTTTGCTTCCACGTCCCAGTGTTTAGAACTTTTAGTTTTTTTCGTTGCCTTTGTCACAACAAGCTTGTTACTACCCAGATCATTTTTCCTAAACTTGCAAGCGATCCATTCATCATACGTGCTCAAATAAGCCTTCATAAGCTAAATGCCCGAATTAAGTCGTGGCGGGCATCACGGGACCATGCCCCAACCCTGTCTGGCCTTGATACCTTGGGCAGATGCGTCGTACACGGCACTCTGTTTGGTATTCCATCACTGGTTGGGCGGGCTGGGACAGGTGGCGGGGATGTGCCTCCTCTGACCTGCTGTCCTTGCCGAGGAGAGCGTGGTTCAGCTGCCTTTCGACGGGGGCGAGCAGGGCTTTCAGGACGGAGCTGGAGCGCTGCAAATGGAGATAATGGCATTTCATGAGAGCCGCAGGTTACCATTCGTCATTAGGCCAATCTCGTGATACAGAATGGTGGCCACCTGTATGGATTTGGGCACCGGATAGTCCTCTGTTTACTATTCCAGTCTGCCATCGTTCGATCTTGAAGTCTATAGAGTTGCCTCAGCAGGCAGAAATCCCTCGGGTCTTTGACTAACGGGTCAACATACGACCTCTGGAAGGATGCACACGGGGTTACCATGATCACGCCATGAATTTTCCACATGAACTGGGGCTAAGGTGCGCCTCCGAAGCTTTCCGCAAGCTTGATGGTGTTATTACTGGTTACCGGTCTAAAGCTACTGTTCCAACGACTGAGTCTAAGCGATAACGGAATTAGCAGCGCACTAACTCCGGGAAAATCATAATCCAGCTCGAGCCGAGTATAACAGCGATCACATTTGTGTCATCCGCTCACTTTCTCTACTTTAGGGCGCTCTTGACCTAATACATGAGCCGAACCAGGCTTGCAAAATCTCCTTCACAACCGCACGATCCGCTCAAAACCAGTTATCAAAGGCAGATTCTTAGTTTTGCGCAGTCAGGCACCGCAGCCCCAAGCGATAGGCATCGGTCCTGCGTGGCTATTAGTTTTGAATAGGAGATAGCCCTCCTGCAGAACGTCGGCTTCCTGCACGGTGCGCTGCATGAATGATGTCCTGCGCAGACATGGAAGGAGGTTCGCCGTAGCCCGTGCACGGTTTGGAATCTGGCGAAGGCCATCGGATGTGCACGTTTAGCTTTCCAATAGTTCAGCGAAAATACCTCATGCAGACGTGCATGTTTGTGCTTTGAATATAAATTTGTCTTAATGCTTCGCCCCATGCATATAAGCCCTCGCCCAGCGGAGGAGCCGGTATCAGAGGTCTCACCCAAGACACAGAAATATAAGCAAGTTAGAACGGCGAAGAAAACGGCATTAGTAAACTCTCACCAAACTGCATCAGATTTGTGTGATTGAATGTTGGTGAATGCGACCTTTGACAGCCTCGATCAGGATGAAGTGGTCAAATAGGTATTTTATGGAACGCTCCTGTTATCTCGAGAACTCAGCACGCTACAATAAAGGAGAAACGGCGTTTTGCTCAAGAGCAATTTATTGCTCTTAAAGGCATTTGCTATATTGGCTTCAGTGAACAAGTTGTGGCCTGAACTAAGCCCTGACAGGTCAAAGGGGCTAAAGCCATTTTTTCATCGGCCTGCCCAGCTATGCCGACAACTAAATAAGCCACATCAATGGGAAAAACAGTGTTACAGATGCCTTCCAAAGGTATAATGCTTCCAATTTGAAGGGACCTCAGAGATTCTCTAAGGGTTTTCCGGAAAACAACCTTTCGGCGCTTTTGAGAACAGTGATGACATTTTAGAGGCCTAAGTTCAGATAATTGCCATACATTTTGTAAACAATGCTTCTGTTTCCCCCTATCTCCCTCTCCTCGGTAAACGATGTTTCTTACATCAACGATTCATGAGTCATGTCCTTCTTAGGGTCATGTCTGAGACCCTGTGTTTAAAGTAGCAATAACGGATATGCACAGGAAATGTATACCAAAACAGCTCTTCCAGGCTACTCGACTGCTCTTTCATTTGTGTTTCTCCGGAAAATTTCGCTATTGTTCTGGTGGCTTTACTAGGTACGGATATCCAAGGTCAAGCAGGGTCAAACTTAACATTTAGTTCAGATTTGATCGTTTGGATGTCACCTCATTAAAACACCTAATGACAAAGTCGCACGGCTTGACCAGGCCTTTGTGACCATGCTCTCCCGATTGATTGTGGCTGGTTACACTTTTGATATAAGTGGAAGGCCCAAACAACATAATTATTTACCTATCTGACCTTACAAGGAAAACATGCGCCGATATTCACTAGCGCCCATCTGATAAAGGTTTCCAGAAGCATTCAACGCTGTCTTCCGCATTGTCTTGCATAATCTATTTCTTGAAATAATGGGAGGGGTCTATCAAGTATTAATGTGACTTCTTTGACTTGGTTTGATCCACCAAAGTTCATGTTCACTATTTTTTAGGCAACACCCCATCTAACGCGTTTTGACGATATCTTTCAAGCGCCGTTTTCTGCGTAGCTTTAGCTTGCTAATTTGCACAAGAATATGTAAGGGGGTACCTGTGAAGCCCGCTGCCAGAAAAATGTCGACAACAATTGACTTTAAGCTTGCTTAGAAGGGGTCAACGACTTCTTTAATGAATCTAGTCGAACATTTTGCCTGGAAGGACTTCTGGGACCAGAGCCCACGAAAGCATTGCTTATTGTGGGAACCTTGACCCCACCACCCGATCGCGAAAATATGGGTCAACGGGGAATTAAGCAGCGAAAGTTAAGCGTTCCGTAATGCTCGGCATGGTCCGCCCGGCTCCCTGACGTCATCTGACCTTGAGCGGCCGCTGCCGCCGGCGCAGGCCATCTCAGAGACGAGTTGCGGAGATACGGATCGGCGGCTCCAAACCCACCCAGCCCGGGACGGGCCGGATGGGAGTACGTAATTCTAACCAATTGAGCACCGCGGCGGGCAAGTTGATCTAGGTGACTTAAAGCTTGTAACCCATTGCGAGGTGCAGGTCCAGTGCGTGCATGTCCCGCACACGTGCCTTTCGGGATCCCCGCAGCCGCACGATCCTGCTAGCTTTACACACCCACTTCAGACCAAATGGGTGGGGACTCACAACGTGAGGTGCGTCAAGTTTGTGTCGAAATAGAGGGCTTTCAGCAAAGCTTTCCTATAGTTTCTGATCATAGGCATCAACGCTTTACAATGCGTCCGTTCCATTTTTAGAAAACGCATCGATGCTTTGAGGCATCGTTCATGACGAAATTTGTCCCCAGTCAGCTTGGGACGGTCTCGTGGGCCATAAAGAGTTTGATTTAACAATAGTTGGCTAGTTATGTTGGGGCTGCAGTGCCTCTTTTCCAGTACAGCTGTCGCCAGCTCAGTTTTCGCCACGGTTATCATCGTCAATCAGCCACCTCCTGACCACGTGTCATTACGGTGCAATTCTTGGAGACTCAACCTGCAGTTTTGCTAAGCACCACGTCTTCTGATAAATCATGGCGAACATCAGGAAAAGCCCGCGCTCGGTAAACTGCGGTCAATGACGAAGAGCACAATATTCCCTAAGCCGGAGAAAATACGTTTGAAAGGTGCGGCACTGGGCAGGAACTTCAGTGTAGCTCTCTGAAACAGTCAGATCCAAAGCTTAAGTGCTTGATACTGGCCTAAGAACACCACTTGGCAGCGGTGAACGCATTGCTTACACGCCTGTTTGCAAGTTAAACGATCATGTTCAAACCTTACTGTCATATTAACCTTCGCTGTGATTCGCCGTCGCTCATAACTGTTTCGGGGGGGGGGATCGATGCGAGCCCTGCTGTTTCTTGACTAAGAAAGAAGAATCCTTATGGAAAATACCAGCGATTTGTTCACAACGCGGTCTCGCGAGCGGTGGTAAGTTTTGTGTTGCTAGGCTGACATTTGACCCCATTATGCCCGTCTAAGGTCAAAATAGGCTGAAAATAGAACGTTTCAGCTTTACATACCCATAACTGATCATGCCTTACAGTGACAATAAATCTAGTAAGTAAGCTTCTGACTGAGTTCTGAATACACTAGTACACTAGCACACAGCGTGATGTGCTTCGAACATACAATCATTAGGTATAACTCCATTAATATAAAAGTGTCGACCGCCTCGCGCCGCTCGCAGTCATCAGTAGGCGCCAGCCGCCAGCGCCGGCCGTAGACCAGCGGTGCTCCTAAAGAAACGGTCGCAGCTCTGAAACCAAAAAAAGCCAGGGACGCGTTTTACGTGCCCAATGATGTGCACTGGATGCTTCATAAGCTACTGAAAATTTGGGCGCGAATACACGACATGCCGGAGAGATATCCACAGAAACCTTAAAGGAGGGTGTAGTCCCCATATTTCCCACCGACCCCCTTATTAGGGTGATACACATGATTTGTACTGATGACAAAATCTCATTTGGGGTCATCTGCAATTAGTTAGTAAACGTCAGCAAAAACGATGTATTGTGAGATGTATTCTATAAGTCTTGTTTTGCAGAACAGATTAAGCTTGCTGTCAACTGTAACAGCGGATGACCGGGCGATAAATGAAAAACAGCGACAATACACGGCATGCAGAATTGGTTGGGGATATTAAACAACAGCTAATAGGATGTTAAACGTCTCCATTGAACGGAGTTAGCGACCCAAGTTCCCCAAAACACCATCCTGCTTCTGTCACGAGCGGCCTTTTGACACTCAACAGCAAAGCGTGGCTGCCGCACCCATTTCAACGAGAGCAAAATCCCACCACCGAGACCGGCCTGACCACCAGTAACACCGTTCATGATTCGATTCACACACAACTTATCCATGCAAAACAAATCGCGACATGGGAGCATTCTCTCGACTAAAGGTCACCATAATCCTCTTTTTGGTCATGGACACTGCTTGACATTTAAAATTCAACAAACAGTGGATTTCGTTAATCCTACCGCCTCTGCAATCCTCTTTTCATCGACAGGGTTGTCAGGAATCCCCGTCATCCTTTGGACACTTTGGGGCGCCACTGGGGCCTACATCGCCGCCATCGCTGAACCGCAGAGCGCGGCCGTAAGACGAGCCCAAGCCACCGGGACCGGCCGACCAGCACCGGGTTGGGGGGAGGAGACCCCGCCACCCCGGGGGCCCCGTCGCGAGCGGTGGGCCCGACAGGAGAGTGTGTCTGCGCTTAGAGGCGGGGTGGCTCACACCCGTCCCGGCGATGCTCTGCCCCCCCCTCCCCCCCCCCCTCCCCCCTCCCCCTACCGACTTTTTGCAAGTGTGGTCAGATATGGCCCGACTGTCTAGTTTAAATGTAAACTATGCATGCCGTAACTGATTCATACCTCGACCATGCACATTTTGAGGGCATGCGCATGGCACATGATAACTAAAGCGATTTGATTTACATGCGCTTCACAGAAGCTGGGGCTAGCAAACTTGTCACCGATCTAACTCACTGGGTTGCAAATGCTGCTTATCGACAGCGCACGTTGCCTGAACTCATCGAAATCCTGAAGACAGCGTATATATATCGTGGTTTAAACCGCGGTCTTGACACGTGATGTTTCCGTTAATCTATACATGAATGGCTGCATCTGAAGAGTGCGAATTACTGTGGACTGTCCATTAATAACGTCAGCCTAACTTGAAATCATGCAGCAACAGAGGTTCACAGAAGCTTGCATCTTTGCGTGCATGTACTACGTAACTGTTTATCTGGCTTAACTCATTTGCTCACTCTACGCCGCGTCAAAATGACGCCACACAACTAACGCTGGAAGTGTCCGGGAGCTTCCGACCCTTGTCACATGTACGCAAAATGATTGGGGCTGTAGCCTTACGACATGCTGCAGTGTGAGCCACAGGCTTCTTTGAGGTCGATCCAGTGTGGTCTTCCAGCTCGCGCCATCGCATAAAACAAAACATCGATGATGCCAGTCGCCAGTGCTATATCCAGCAACATATATCTTAGGACGATTGATGTATCTTATCGCCATTGAACATTAATGTATCTGCCATGTTACCAGCACCGAGTCAATTCAGATGCGTGGAAGCGTTTGTGAGTAAGCTGACCCTAAGTCTGACTTGGAGTGATATGGAATATGTCCTCTTTGAAAATCGCGGGTTTTGTTATTGCCTATGATGTGGCAAAACGACCGGCAGGTCAACAAATTGGCATCTCACGATCGTACGATTTAGAGGTATCGTTGCCGCTGGAACGAACCGGGTCTTTTGGTAGGTGCTGGAAGCAGTAAGGGACTAAAATAGGTGAGTACTATTTTACACCCTCGTGAATTAAATTTGTGGACTCCCAACAAATATCGGCCCGATATTTCAGATAGATATCGATATACTATATGATATATGATATATGATATATATATATATATATATATGTAATATATCCGTAATTATTTCTAATGGTACCATGGCTAGTCGCAATATTATTCATGCACTATACCATTGTTTGCGCATAGCTTTTAACACGACATTTTCTAAGAATGCAAATTATTTGTATTGATGCGATACTAGTAGTTACCCCGGTCGTGACAGTCCTTTCTTCCTCGCTACATTAGCTGCAAGATCGAGTCACATCCTCAGGTGCACATTCTCCAATGGCCAGCCATTCTACCTGCATATACGGTGCGCAACTACAACGTTTGCCGTCGATGAAAAGTGGTAGCGACCCTGTTAAAATTTACATGAAGTGAAACACACGCACACGAGTCAAACCGGTCGATGATTTATCAAAAAGCTTTCAATTTGTCACGGACTTCTGGCCGCCCTGGTGTCCCATCTCACCTTGCGCAGAGGTGCGGGGCCGGCCAGCGGTTGCGCCGCTGCTGGCTGCTGGATGGCGTCTGCCTCGGCCGGTCCTGGGCCGGAGCGCGCGCCGGTCCGGTCCGACGGATGTCATGCGGTCAGTACCCCCGTCCCCGCCCCCCCCCCCCCCAAGCATATCATGCGATCAGGGGGGGTCGGCCGGGCGATCGGACAACTGCGCGGCGCGCGCGACGCGCATACCAAAGTACTGTGGGTTAGGTGCAGAGAAAAGGCGCGCTTGTTTTGTACGACTGGGCTCGCACATGTTGAAGTAAGCTATTCCTGACTTAAGGTTTGTGCTAAGATCGAATATGAGCTTTATGTTGAGAGTAGACGGTGCATAAAACGTCATTCCTTAGTTGGTGTAATTACACTGAGAGTGTTCGATGGCCCGAAGTGGACAATGTGCCGAAGCCGTAGGCTAACGGTAATAGACCATGGATGAATAGCTCACATCTCAGTAAAGTATCAATACAGGCACCCCATGGTCCTCTGCTAGGACATTGAGAAATAATATTTCAGTCACAGACAAGCACATATCTGAATCATTTGGACTCAACCAAAACGACCGAGGGAATGAGGGTATTAGATTCTAAGCGTGTAAGATTTCATCTGGCCTATGCTTTGTTATTATCGGGTGTCATCTTTTATCATCAACTCTTTATCAGTCAGTTTAGCTGTATCCATGCATTTATATCACTAGCTGATGATACTGATTTGCGGGTAAAGGCACGCGAACAGACGGCGTATCGAATTCGAAACCTGTTCCGATGTTGGAACATCGCAAATTTATAAGCCACAAGACTTGTATATTTATTCTTAGTAAAATCAATGATCGTGGCAGAGAGGGAATTAATAGCTGCAACACATACGATGGCCATGACCGTGTTGTCATGCAGCAGTGCTGTCCCTTCTGCTAGCCCGCCTGCTCTACCTGACGCCGCCTAGCCTCCCTGATCTCCCTGAACCTGGTCTCCCACGCCTGATCTCCCACACCTGATCTTCCTTATTTCCCTGGCGTCGACCTTCGAGTGCCACGCGTACCGACTTTGAGAGAACCGATGACGAGATAGCTCGTTAATAGCAGGTATCCAAACTGGTCTGCGACGTTGGACGGCCACCAATTCTTCCTTGAGTGGATGATGCGACACGCTGTCAGCCCTTGCCGTGGGCCTCCTGAGCCACCCTGCTGAGCATGCCACAAAGAGGGAGTGGCAATGGCATACTTAACTGCTGCGGTGTGCACGGCTGCGCTGTGGTGGGACGCCGGCATCGGATGGTATTAATGCTAAGCACTACACCTGGTCAATGTTAAAGAAACACAATTAAGTTTTGAAGTCAAAATCAGCCAGGTCAAGGTATCAGTTTCGATGAGTGTTTGGGTCAGGCCTCTTCGACCAGTGCGTCAAAAGACCAAGACCAGTAGACCAAATACGTCATAATTTAGCACTCGTAGGATGAAGGAGATGGGTGAATGTAGGACAAGGCAGACTGCAAGCCGAAGGTCACCGGGAGCCTACGGTGTCCCTCCCCCGGCCAATGAAACGACAGAAGGGACGCTGCCAAATCACAGCTGTTCACCCCAAAGCCGAGAACACAGCTGCGGCTTTCTGCTCGAGGACAGACACGTTACCAGGAGCTGCCAGGCCGCAAGCCAACGATTTCGCGAAAGGTAACGAGGGCAAGGCTTTTGACAAAGCATGCTAGGAAAGGATTTGTGTCAAAGCATGACTTGCTTTGTTCATAATCCAGTTAAATGTGTACACAATCTTTTAGGTCATAAAGTGGGTCAGACAGGATGGCCAAGAGACGAACTTGAGCCACTGTCGGGATCGGGTTCCGAAAACAAGTACCTGTTTGACCCAGCATGGTAGGTTGTGGTCGTGGCGTTACACTCCATGGCCAGAGAAATGATTCTCCGAAGTCCTGTCCGACAACAATCAGACAAAACCGGAAAATAGGCAGCATAATCCTTCGAACTGGAAACTGGCACACTGAAATGTAGGCCAGGAATAACAGCAGCCTGCTCTGCTTTGTGTGTACATTGGGCCCCGAACAACTCACACAAAGCGTTGAAACCAAATTTCCTGTAAGATGTCAGTCACAGTGTTGCGTTGAAGCGTTGCAACCAAATTTCCTGTAAGATGTCAGTCACAGTGTTTGAAATTATTCGCAGTTGGAGGTCTAACCTGTCCTTAGGTAGCTGGCAAACACCAGAGTCCTGATGCAGGTTGTCACCGGCTATATAGTGTCTCTACCGCATTGCTGCTATGTGCTTGTTTTTCGGTTAGAGGAAAGAGCTCAACAAGCGCGAGCTTGATCCCTATGAGCTTGTGTGACCTATCAGAGGTCAAAGCCAGCGTGGTTCGATCATACCTATGCCATGTAGTTTAATGAGAGCTTTCCCATGTCATTTCACTTGTGTTTTCCCCTGCTTGGTTTTGCAGATGGCGGGTACCGTTCTGCGCCCCCCCCCCCCCCTCCGCCGACTCCACCTCCTCTTGAATACGAAAGTTAAAAACAATGTCATTAATACGCGCCCGGGTGGCCGGTCAGATAACCTTCGCTCTGGTGGGGGTCAGTTTGACCCCCTGCGATCTCGGGAACTAAGAAAGCTAGAGACACCAAATTTACAGGATGTGTTGATCTGTCATATTAACTCACTTACGCTAAAGTTTGATGCTTCTAGATAATGACCTGACCAAGTGCCCCCAGAACCTAGATAAATTTTTCTAAGCAAAAGGGCACAAGTTCATTTCAGATAAGTGACGTTGCCTGACCCTTTGAAGGTCATGGTGACCAGAATCACACGGGGCTGCCCTGAGTTTTGCATTCGAAATAAGCGACAGAGATTCCGCTAGACAGTATGCTTCCAAAAACAGAATGTTGGCATGGGTGGTATTAGGTCAGTTACCTATTCTGACCTCTAAAATGTCCATGAGAGATGTGTAATGTGGTTCCGTCTATCAATAAATTCGAAATGGGCAGCAGAAACTATCCCATACAGCGGCCCTAGAGTAACAAAACAGGTTGATTTGACCTTCATCTGACCCTCATACCCGACCTAAGGTCAACGTAATTTGCTCATCCAATATTTGTGTAGCCTAAAAAAGCATCTCGAGATGTATAGCTTCGCCTAACATTCCGTTGTTGCATCAGGTTGAACGATTCCCTATAACTTGGCTTCACTGAAAACCGTGGTCTGACTTTAGCCTGCCATAGGTCAGCGACCTTACAAGGTACATCCAATTTTCTATATTAAACGACCCACTACTCATTTTTCTACAGCTGGGCAAAATTTGGAGTGACTGCGCCGCGTCGTTCGGAAACCATTCCGGAAAAACCTTCGGGAGGTCAATTTGATACATACCACATCCGAACCGCGTGTTAAGAGTCAATGCAAAGGGGAATACGTGACGAGATTTATTCAGAAAATAATCACAGGCTCCAAGTATCAGACCACATAACTTTCAGGGTAAAGTTCAACGCACTCTTTCAAAATTGCACGGAGTTTTGCAGCCTTATTTCGTTTAAATCGCAACGAGATACGCGCAGATTGTAAGAATTATGATTAAGCAGTTAAAACATACAAGCATACCAAACATACACACGCACACTACTCCCTCTCTTCCTCCCTCTCTTGCGCTCTCTCTCTCTCCCTCTCTTCTTTTTTATCTACCTCACTCCTCTCTCACTCTCTCCCTTTCTCCTTTTTCTATTATATCTTCACACTTCTTCCGCTTCAATGACATTCTTAAGGACAGCCTGAATTAACCCTGCAAGGGGCGTAGAGTTGAAGGGAATGTTCCATATTTCCAAGATATGGAATCAAGTATCGGAGGTAATGAAAACAACTCACTTATGTCTATTTGCCTAAATTTAAGTGTAATGCTCCTTGAGACAACACAGTTTCTCTAATTAGTAAGCATGCTCCTCAATGCGTCATTCTTTGATTGCGTCATCGTACCTTGCACGATATTGAGTGAGAGACAATTGGCGTCCGCTAATATCTGAACTCGTGCTCACAAGCGCCAGGTATGAACAAATCGGCATTGTTGTTTTATAGTCTTGATCGCCGCATAGAGCTAATACAATAGCAATATTTGAATAACGTGATTATGATGCCATGGATGCCTAGGTGACCTTGAAATAGTCTGCACGAAAAAAGTCTGCACATCTTTGTGGGCGTGTTGCTCAGAAACCCAGAGGAGCTTATGTCTGCTAAGTGCAGGGCTGTGAGTGCACCGAATGATGTTCAAGATGCTTTTTCAGCTCAAAACGCCATGCGAATGTGGAATATCCCCTTAAGGGCAGAGGGAGGGGAGATGAAAGGCGCTGTCTCTTATCTCCGCTATACATTCTACATGAAACTTGTGGTGTTGATTAAAACGAAATGAGTAAAAATTTAGTTTGCATCCCTCATATGTGGACAGGTTTCGTCATCACTGCCCGCTGTCTTATATGACCGTGTAGTTCCGTGTTCAACCCTCACCACAGGAATGCATTACAGACTTCCGCTTCGACCAGGGTGCAAAAGGCTTATCATCTGCATGCATGACTACATCCGACAGCTGAATGGCGTGGGCCGCTTGGTGGTGGTTCAATCTGGCCCTTATACTGCTATAACGATAACAGACTCGTTTTGACGACGCCATGGCGGCGCGCGGCGGAAGACGTCACGCGGAAGATAGCGGAGGGGACATGCAACTGCAAACGATGCAACTGCATCTGTAAATTAAAGGACAAAATGCGATTAGAGCATTCGTTAATGAACCTTGTTAATCATGAAAATGCATATCTGGCATATTACCGTGTGTCCCAGGCAAACGCTTCCCACGTAAATTGCTGTTTCAATGTTGTCTATGGAGTATTTGGAAACTGTTTTCAAGTGACAAATGACGAGATGGAACGTCAGTATGACAATCTATCCACACACCACCAATTTCTTAATGCGTTTTTCTTTATTGGCAGGCTCTTTTACAGGCAGATGAGCAAGAAATGCTCTGCATTTAACATTTTATTTTGACGCTGTCGGCGCGGATGTGCACAGGCTATATCTCTATAAGTTTGAGAAAAACCAAAAAATGCCCAATAGGGCAAATCAAAGCAATTAATGTTAAAGTGAGAGGAAGGCCATTCGGAAAGACTTACTTGGCTTAAAGAAACACTTTATAAACGACGAAGAGAGCAAAAGCTGGGAAGAATGCCTAGTAATTCTGTGATTTCGTTATAGAGATCCGAATGCGATTCAGGCTCCAGCGGCTGCAGATGCTGGGACTGAGGGAAAGTCCGATGCAGCGCATGTGCTAGGGTTTCAGAACGAAGCTTTACGGGCAACTTTTCGTCCAAAACTGACAGATGGGCGCCTTCGCTCCAATTCACCCAATCGTGGCGGGTTGGGTTCGAGTGGCTTCTTTTTTACATTCAAAACTCTTTTATTACGCTCAATGTGTCACAAAATAGAACAGCGAAAATATAGAACAAAGTTCATTGAAACCAGCACACAAACGCTACAAAGAGCCAACAATTCTCCGCTTGCGGCCTCCGCCCGCACTGCTTCGCGTCTCTGCGCGGGGGCTTGCGAAGCAGTGCACCTGGCCACGGCCGGGCGAGCGAGTCGCCGACTTGTCAACTCTAGACTTGGCAGCAGTGCGCCCAGCCGGCCGACCGACCCTGAGGACCGGTCCTGTGTTGGCCTGGATGGATCTTTATATGATGTCCAGTGGCCTGTTCGCTTTTTTAGCTGTTCAGTGCGCCGTCCTGTTCGCTGATCAAACCGTTGATTCTTGTTTGTAAGGTGGGCTATGTAATTGTCTTCCGCTAAATATTTCAGAGCATGACTCGCGAAGCCTGCAATGGTTGATGTAGACCAAACCGACCTATATTAAAAACATGTACCACTTACCTAGCAAAATGAGCGCATACAATGCTGTACATTCCAGGACTGACAAGTCACCCAGCATTATAGCTCTCTAAAATTGGTTACTCCCGTTGTGCTCTTGAAGTCCCGCCATAATTTCCACATTTCCATTCGTATGGCATTGATCCTGTGATAGCTATACTTTGCATCGAGTGAATTTCGTATCTTCGTGATATGTGTTTGGGCGCGTAACAACAGTCTGATTGGTCCAGCCCGCTCAGCCCGCTCAGTATACGACACTTTTACAGATGAGCGCACGACTCCGCGTCGTAGTCCGTCGGCACCACCTGCTACGCGGGAGCTGCCCGACCCGCGTCCGCGGCGAACGCGTCGGTGGCCAGCGCCCGGCCGAGCACAAGCCGCTCCGGTTCGAGTCGCTTGAGGTGTTCGCTCTTTGCCCTTGAATAGGATGCACTGCAGCCTGCGCCCGGGGGCCACGGCCGCGCTTGAGTTCAGCTGACGTCAGGGGAAAATACGTACCGTGACTAGCATTACGGCACGTTAACCCTCGCTGCTAAACTGTGCCGCTTGGCAAGAATTCAACGTTCAGCTAACGTGATAAGGGCTCACGGCACAGCCGTTGCTTAGCATGGGCGCTGATCCCAAAAATCCATCCAATCAAAACTCTCAGCCAACTCTCAAAACGAACGGAGATGAAACTATAGCGGCGCGTGAAAATAGCGTATTGGTTCAAACAACATCACAAGGCCTTTACAAAAGTTTGACTCTTGGACGAGTGCCCTTCTGGTTGCGTGGTCGGGTCGACAGTCACAGCATCGTGCACTGGGGCCCGCAGAAGCCAGGTTACACCTTCTGTAGCCCGCTCCATTCGAAGAAGGTCACAATGTAGGCTGTCGTGCGAAAGTGTGAGCTTCTGGTTGGTCACATCTCTTGGAAGATGAGAAAGCCAACCCTGTAAATATCACCTGAGAGCAGTGCCCGTGAAAAAGTCGAATGGAAAAACTGGAATGTTGAAATGACGTTCAAAAACAGAGAAACGGTAGGAAGTGAACAACAAAGTGCAATCGGAAAAAAATTCGAAGGACAGAAAGTCAGAGGGGATTGTAGTCGACATCAGAAAAGGTGAAGCGGAAAAGTGGAAGGACAGAAAGTCGACAAGACTAAAGTCTAACTGGAAAGTCATCTTTAAAAATTTGCAAGGACAAAAATCGGAAGTAAAGTTGACAGGGCGAACTCAAAGTAGAAAAGTGAGAGGGCGAAACGGCCAAAGGGACAAAGCCAGCGGAAATTCCATGAGGTTCTGTTGAATGCTTATGAGAACACACTTGTTATCACGAGCACATCTTGAAACGCTGAGTACTGACAATGTGGTGGATGTCTTATTCATAGCATCGTTTAATCGGACTCCTGCTATACTGAAGGCTGGTAACTCGGCATAAAAACTCTGAACTCATGATGCCGAACACAGAGCTGCATTTTCCTATTCAGGGGGTGGGGAGTTGGTCGCTGGAACCCAGTCCCAATTTTTGGGAAGGAAGTGGGTCGAATTCGAAGAAAAATTTGTTCATAGGCGTTTTGAGCGCAGATCATGTCATGTTTACTTGCACCGCCCTCCCTTCCCCAACCGTGTAGCAAAGCTACGCCCCTGGCCGAATAAGCAGAAGTGTAAGGGCGTCCTCGCACATAGTTATGTGTCTGAAGTGGGTCCACAAAATGTGGCTGCTTTAAGGGTTCAGGATGCTCACGCTGTCCACTGCCGACACAGTCGCACAACAGACACCGTCCGCTGTCGTTCGGGCGCCCCGCGTGCCCCGCCCTCCACCCTTCGCCTAACGTAAACGTCGGGACACCGGAGCGCGCGCGCCGTCGCGCCAGCTGACGAGACCCAGGCGATGCTGCGAGACAGTTGAGAACTTTGCTTTGGCGTCGCATCTAATTCGTTAGTACTTTCTTGAAGGCTACCTTAGGCTACGCCTGGTCCCACCCTGCCACGTCCTAAAGCATCATGCTCCATCCAGTGGCATTGACCTTCCTGTTCCGTCCGTTTATGCCCGGTTGGTCTGTCCTTTCTGGCTCCTTTCGGCCCCGTCCGGTGACGTCCGGCGCTCTTTGATAGCGTCCGGTTATGCTGGTCGTCTCGTCCGGTTCCATCCGATTCGGTCCATCTCGTCTGTTCTCGCCCGGTGCCTTCTGGTGTGATCTGGTCTCGTCCGGTTCCATCCGATTCTGTCACCTCGTCGGTTCTCACCCGGTGCCTTGCTCGCTCCCGTCTCTTCCATTCCGCTCCATCCAGTCCTGTCTGTTTTTCCCGTGGTCACAGCTTCATCCACCTTGCAGAGCAGCCGCTACATCCTAGCTACTTTCTGTTGTAAGTCATTTGACTACCGGTGTTTTAACAAGTTCGAGTTGGCCTTATCCTTGTCGATGCTGCGCTCTCGACTTATTCCAATTTCTCTTCCTGTCAACTTTTGTCCCTTGACTTTTTCCGATTCGACTCGTTCCTTGTCGACTTTGATTTCTTTCGACCTTGCCTTTCGATTTTGTCCGA